>NC_044395.1:46050539-46077075 GCF_006542625.1 Nomascus leucogenys | reverse complement strand
ACTAATTTGGAGCAATACAAAGAAAGATTCAAATGAATTCTCGCTCAGATAGACTTTTCCATCGTGCTTGAAAATCAGGAACTGTGAATAAGAATGAATTCAAAAAAGAAAATGATAATTTTGGAATTAGCAAATGTGTGGGTTAAAGGGATTCTCATGAAACATCTTTTAAATAAAAGTACTGATTTTTATGTATTTTTTGGCTGTAGATGTGGTAACTGTGTCTTTCTCGTTGCAGGTGTGAGTCTCTGCTGCTGCAAGTGTCTGAGCCTGTGAATCCAGAGCTCAGTGCAGTGCCCATCACTGGACTGCTGGACAGGCTCAATGGATTCAGAGGTAAGTGTCAGCCCATTGGCAGAATTCCCACAGTGTATTACTTCTTGTTAGAATCATGGGGGTAATACTTTACCCTTCACCACATCTTCATTTCATTTCAGCAGGAAGTGAACCATATGGCTATGCAACCCTTTTATATCTGTGTTTCTATTTATATTCCAATTTATAACATGAACAGTAAAACGTAGTGAAAAACAAATATGTTCTGGGCTCACATGTATAGAGTTATATATTGGGTAAATGGAATGACATAAGAAATAAAAAATTGAATAAATGGAACAATGCTCAGAAGGAAGCTTAATAATCCAAGCTTACATAAAAATTTTACATTACCGTATTTCATTTGAATTGTTAAACACATTTCGTTGGAGAATGGCGTTCACTGAAGTTTGATGGAGTATTTGTATTTTCTGATAATAAATATATATTATTGATATAATGTAAAATGTTGACTTAGCATGTAAAAAGAAAGAAGAAATTATTATGTAAATAGGAAGTAAAAATAGAAGTGATAATTTCAGTTTAGTTACAACATGAAGAGCTACGAGTAAAATCTAAAATTCAGTTTCAGTCTAGAGCTAGCAGGGATGTCCGCAGAGTGACTGGTAAAAGATTTTGCAAAAATCTGCCTTAAGTTACCACTTATAATTTGAACGTATGGACTTGTATCCAGTTATCTAGAGCAGTGCTTGAGTAAGCTAAAATCTTCCCATTCTTGCCAAAATTATATCACTAGTATTTAAGAACAAGAAATATTTTAATAATAATGACCTTGATAGCTAAAGGGCATTCAAGGCATATAATATTTCACGTTTACATTGGAGATTGGATTAAAACAGGCTGGTCTTATATTGAACTCTCAATTTTTAAGTTTTCAATAAATTTTCAATGTCTATTTTTAGGGTTTTGTTCTTCCTATAGAGAATATTAATCATCCTTATACTTTATTAAATGTTTTAGTCACAATTCTCCTGTCCTTGTAACTTCAAATTTCTTGGTAAAGTAAATTCTTGGTAGAACAACTTTTCACTCAAGAATTCTAATTTCTAATAATTACATGTATCCATGCCTTTTTTAAAATTATTTTTGCAGTTGATTTTACTCTGCAGCATGAAAGAGCCAATAGTCATATCTTCCTGTGTGGAGATGTGAGAAGCGTGAATGTTGGATGTGACCCTCAAGATGATCCCGATATCACTGCAAAATCCGAATGTTTTCTTGTATGGGGGGCTCAGGCTTTCACATCTGGCAAATATTATTGGGAGGTTCACGTGCATGACTCTTGGAATTGGGCTTTTGGAGTCTGTAACAATTATTGGAAAGAGAAGAGACAGAATGACAAGATAGATGGAGAGGAGGGACTCTTTCTTCTTGGATGTGTTAAGGAGGACACTCACTGCAGTCTCTTTACCACCTCCCATTTGTGGTGCAATATGTTCCAAGACCTACCAGCACAGTAGGATTATTCCTGGATTGTGAAGGTAGAACCATGAGCTTTGTTGACGTTGATCAAAGTTCCCTGATATACACCATCCCTAATTGCTCCTTCTCACCTCCTCTCAGGCCCATCTTTTGCTGTAGTCACTTCTGACCAGAGAAAAGTCAGAAACGTGTCTATATGCTCTGGGAACCTGTTTATCCAGAAAGCCATCTTTTTTGCACCTCATCAAACAGGACAAATCAGTTATATTTAATGTCTTTAGTTGCATTCTAATGTCATCAAAACTCATTTATAGTGTTTCATTAAATATGGTGAAAACACAAAAAACCATGTGTATTGTTTCCTTTTTAAATCATTTTTGGAAAATCATTACCCATGATGTATGGCGTAGAATATATTCTCTGGTTTTTAATTATTTCTGAATGTCACAAAGTGAAATAATAGGTAAGAGAGTTGTCTAAATGAAATTAAAACCAATGGAAGAAAGTAGAGATCTTGGGCTTCATGAAAAACCTTGGAGTAAAAAGACTCAATGGTAACCTGGAAATATTTTCTTTCTCTTCATCTAACAATATTCTACTTATCCATGTGTTTTATTTATGAACCTATACTTTGAGGTTATCTTATTTGACCTCCTATGCTGTGCTTGTCTTTGTAGATCTCATCTTATATTCAAATGCTCATGCATTATTAGAGTGCTGTTCTACAGTGAAATTTACAAGGGGATCAGGACAATGCTGAATCAATTAAATATTCAAATGGACATAACTGAATACTGACCCCTACCTCAAACCATATACAGTGCATTTCCACATGGATTCATGTTCTGAAGGTGAAGGGAACACAATAAAATATTCTCATACAGAAAGATTTCCTGACCAGGAGAAAAAAGTAACAATTAAGAAGAAAAACTTAGTTTATATCAAAAACGATGACGTCTGTGTTTCAAAATGTACCATTCAAGAATTAAAATGCAAACCAAGAGTGGAGAAAAATATTTATCCCAACATATACGCAATAAAATAAAATACATGTGATTAATGAATGTAATAAATAAAAGAAAATGAACCCAGTGTAAAATTGGGAAAATATTTGAAGAGGTACTTCATAAAATTGGAGGCATAAATATCTGGACAAATATGAAAATGGGATTACTTTTATTAGTCCTCAGAATAATAAAAATTAATCCATAAGTTGAACTACAGGCCTCCATAAAAATTTGCAAAATTTAAAGACACACAGTATTGTGTGTTGTGAAAGATAAAGAATCAATGAAAGTTATTCATGGCTGGAGGTATGTAAACTGAGATACTTTTTGGCAAACTGACTATGAGCATTCCTTATGGGCTAGATATTCTAATTCTAAAATATATTCCACAGACTGCCTATGTGTATTTCAAGATAAACACAATGTTGATAATTGCAACAATTTTTATAGTAGCTCCTAATTGGAGACAAAGTAAATATTCATCAACAGTAGAATTGCTAAATAAATTGTGATCTCATCATATAAAAGAATTTTACAAAACAGAGATAACACCAAAATGCAACAAATCAATGAATCTCAAAGAGAAGTTTAAGAAAAGAATTGAAACACACAAATGTTATATTACAGTGTTTTATTCAGATAAATTGTGAACTCCATTAACTGATACTAGAAGTTAGAATATTGAATAATATTTTGGAAGGTAATGGTTAGGAAACTTAAAAATTAACCAGGATAAGATACAGGAAGCATTGAAATCAAAGAGAGAAACTATAAGCATTTTTCATGCAGAAGAGTATTTATATATATATATTAAATATTTTAATGTATAGAATAAGTTTGAAATAAATAAATTTGATGTTTTGCCTAATTTTTCAAATGCATATATTATAATTTAGTTTATGATAATTTAACATCAACATTAAGACATAAAACTTTTTATTATTATACTTTAAGTTCTGGGGTACATGTGCGGAACATTCAGGTTTGTTACATAGGTATACACGTGCCACGGTGGTTTGCTGCAACCATCAACCCATCATCTACATTAGGTAGTTATCCCAGTGATATCCCTCCCCTGGACCCCACCCCCAACAGGCCCCAGTGTGTGATGTTCCCCTCCCTGCGTAAGTATTGGGCCTTTTCCCTCAGATTCAGCCTCAGACAGACATGCTACAAATGTGTCCACTTACCACTTGAGTGGAAAACATCTTGGTTATGATTTGAGGAAGATTTTTTCTCATGGCTTCCAATCCTGAGGGTACAATGCAGCATTGATTACTGCTCAGAGAGAGTGGTCAGGCTATGGAGTAGGAAGCTTTGGTACTAAAGGCTAATTTGAAAACATAATACTGCAAAAAATTATCTGTGAATCACCATAAATTCCAATGACTCTCATGTAGGTTGTCCAATATTAAAGGGTGTATATTGAAGAAATGATGGATAATAACCTTTCTTCGGGTGTTTTAGGAAGTCATATAATGAATAAAAGTGGTTTAAGAAAAGAATGGATTTGGCTTCTAGTATTGTTGAGAAACAATAAAAATAAAGGAAAGAAAGGGAGGAATGATTGATTTCATGGTTCTGAGAAGTGGGAAGACATGGGTTTATGTACATAGCTTATTGGTGGAATACATCAGTCAGTCTAGGCTCAGTGGCTCAAGTTCATAATCCCTATAATTTGGGACGGCTATATCAGGAACGGGTTTTAAAGATGAATTTCCTTTGAATGATTATTTGTTTTTAAATCCTGTGATGAAATATTTGGTATTAGAAAGCTCAATTGTATTTTCCTCTTTAAAGGAGTGAGTCAGAGCAGCGGCACATGCCCCAATGTGTGAGCTCAGAACTCAGTGCTTAACCCATCACTGGACTAATGGACAGATTTCATGACCTCCAGGGGAGTGTCAACCGCTGAGGATTGATTCACACTGTCCCCTTTCATTCATGTCTTTCTGGCTGCTTTCTTGCTGCTTTCTCTCTCCTCTCTCTGTCTGTGTCTCTCTTCTCTTCCTCCTCCCTCCCTCCCTCTTTCCTCTCCTTCTCCTTCTCTCTCTCCCTCCCCTCCGTCCCTCCCCCTCCCTCCCTCCTCTCTCTGTCTCCTTTCCATCCATGCTGGAGGGCAATGGTGCAATCTCGGCTCACTGCAACCCCACCTCCCAGGTTCAAGCGATTCTCCCTCTCAGCCACCCAAGTAGCTGGAATAACAGGCACTCACCATCATGCCCAGGTAATTTTTCTTTTTTTTTTTGTATTTTGTAGAGTGGGGTTTCACCACGTTGTCCCGGCTGGTCTTGAACTCCTTACATCGGTGATCTGCCCGTCTTGGCCTCCTAAAGTGCTGGATTACAGGCATGAGCCACCACTCTTGCCTTAGGGCATGGTTTTACTGCAGGCAATTTTTTGTTTTTATTAATCTTTCATCTAATAAAAGGGAACAGTCTGTAAATAGCATTTATAAGCATACTTAGTAATACAGTCCTTAGGATCATGTGGAAAAAATAAATGAAAGCCGGTGTAATGGTAAATGTCATTCAGTTACCTCTTGATTCTAGGCCTTTTGGGTCTGGGTCCCTCTGTGCAGCCAAGGCAGGTCAGATGGAGAGAGATGGTCCAGAACTGGCCAAAGGGCTCTACACGAGCCTCCTGGGTCAACACTGCCTTTCAATAAAGACCTGGGCTATGATGACTCCGGCCGTGTTTTCCACCACAGAGGGCGGAGTGCTCATAGTGGGTCCTTGGACCATGGGAGACCCCATTATATCTATTGAACAACATGCCATCAAAGCATTTCCCATCTGACACTGCCTGGGGCACATAACGAGCTACAGCAGCACCATAACCTTTGCCAGCACGAAGCCCGACGTCCTTTTGGTTTATCTGTGTGTATGGGTAAACACACTTAACGCTCACCTGTGAATACCCTCACACCATAGTGTACACTGTCCACAGTGGCACCGCCTGCTACTGAGGGCTGTGCCTTTTATCAAGTCTTATTTCAAGCTGGCTCAGCATGAGGAAATTCTGTATGCAACACTGACTTTCAACTGAGTCACTCAAAAATTAGTAAAATCATTTCAGGTAGTGTGTGCTTTTCTTTTTCCTGTTCAATGAAGGAAGCTGTGAGTGCAGTGGCACAGAAATGAGCAGTTGATTTAAGTCATTCCAACGCATAAGCAGTTCCAAATGCACTGAGAGATGAGGAGGGGAAGATGCAAAGGGCGCCTTGGGAAGAACTGCTATTGCCGTAAGCCCTTGGTGGCTCCCAGCATGCCCACTGCGATGGCATTCATCCCACTGCAGTGGTCCTCATTAATGTGACTTTGTTGTTTTAGAAGGATCTGTTGTGGTCAGGGTTCCACCTGTCCTTCCCTAGACCATGGCCCTCCAGGCAGTTCTAGGCAGGTCCCAGCCAAAAGGTACTGGGGTAGAAACCAAGGACCAGGCGCACAGAAACAGGGACCCCAGGGGCCTCCAAGGGTGAGTGCTGGCTGCCAGGTGCAGAATCCACAGAATTACCCACCATGGGCGCCAGAGGGACCTGCACAAATCCCTGGGAAGTGTGTTAGAATTTCCCCAAATACTGTAAAAGAGAAAAGTGCTCATACTTTATCACGTGAAAGACTAATGATGTCAAGGAGTTGACACAGAACAGGAGGAATCTGACCACCCCAGGACCAGCGAGATGTGTCAGGACAGAAATGAGCAAGCTTGAGTCTCGGGGCACACCTGGGGAAAGAGTAATGCAAGGCACAACTCAGGGCTGTACTCACTCCTCAAGGCAGGCTTGGGTCCCCAGGGTAAGAGTGAAGAGACAGCCTTCCCATATCACGTAGTGTGGATGGCGAGGCTGCAGGGGATGTAGTCCTCTTGCCAGTGGGCTGCATGAAACAGCAGGCTTTGCATCCTTTTCAGGCCTGGGGTCTGGCCTTACCCCAGGGGCTTCTGTTTCACCCACAACAGACTCGCCTCCACACCGGAGACCTGGTCACTGCTGACAGCAGGGAGAGAAGCAGGCAGAGGGGTCCAGCACAGCCCTCCTGCATTCATAAATCCTATTTTCCAATGAACATCATGACTCCCTGTCTTCAGCTCCCAGGAGGAGCCTCGGGTCTCAGGAGTGTTCAACGCTGAGATGACCTAGCTACTGAAATTCTGATCTCCATAGTCTTGAGGTCTCTAGTATTGCCAGGAGACTGTCAGGAGGAGCTTGAGAAGTAAGAGGCACACGATGTTTCACACTGCTTTTCCTAAGTGCAGCCAAGGGACAGCCTCTGCACACTGAGGTAATTCGAGATGATTGGCTCCACGCTCTTCCCTCCTCCTTTCTAGTGAGTTTAGTGCTGGCTGACTGTAGAACACTTTATTCACAGAAGCAAGTAGAAAAAATTGTCACTCCTAATTCACATGCTGCAACGTGAGACCGGGAGTGAACAGTTCTGGAGGGAAGTGCCAGGACTGGCTCATCTTTGTTCTCATCCGCCACCACCATGCACATGGAGGTGGATTTCACTGGTGTTGATACATGCTTTCACATCCACAAGAGGCTCTCCGAGAGACAGAAGTGAGTTCACACCCACCGTAAAGCCATTCCTGCTGCCAGAGTCCCCAATCTCCAATCACCAAAAAATTCTCCACCAAGGGGTGAGCTCCAGCCATCTCACTTGTAATCAGTAGCATCGACATTGTCTGAGAAATATTTATTCTGTTCACTTTAAGCTTAATTTTCACAAACACTAAAAAGTAGTAAATAGACTTTAGATTTTCCTCTAACTATATTTATCTAGAAATCCTGAGAAGGTAGCTGTCAACTTGAAATTCACTATCTAAGTTAATTAACATCAGGTGCAGGGAGGGACCTGAGCCCATCCCTGTGCACAGCAGGGGCTGGGCTGTCATTGCAAGAGAGCAAACCTGGTCTCCCTTCTGAGCAAAGAGGAGGGGGTGGGAGGGGACAGGCAGTGGAGGAATTCTTAGCCATCAGCACAGATGCAGGCAGGCTGCTGTTCACTCACTCTGGGGGCTGGAGGTCCCACCATGATAACACCACATTGCCTCACAGAGGCCCCTGCTTTTCTGTCCTTGGTAGACCTCAGGGTAGGTGGTGCCAGGGATCATAAAGAACTTAACCAACTGGAGAAGAAAACAGGCAAGGAAGGAAGTGTGAATGAGGAAGAAGAGATGAGGCAACAGGGGTGGGAGACATGGTGATAAAGCCAGGGGGACAGTGTGGTGGCAACTGACAGGAGAGGAGAAGGGGGCCCATGCTCATGGTCCCCTCATTCCTGAACAACATGAGGGGTGCAGGGAGGGCGAGCCCTCAGTGAGTGAATGCAGCAGTTCAAAGAGACAAAAATAATAAATGTTCTCCTAGGACACCAGGTTTTTAGAGAGGCCACTGTGAGACCTCTGAATGCCGGATGCCCAATAGTGCTGAGTGGGTAAGTGACAAGAAGCCTGCACCCCCCAGCCCTGTGCACCATCTGAGACCGAGGAGCCTGGGTCATCAGTACTAGGCTAGAGGAAAGGGCTTCCAAATGGCTCAGGAAGATGAGTGGGCATTTCACTCCCCCTCTGGGACCAGATGACCACACCTCCCCTGAGGAATCCCTTACTCAAAATAATTGAACATAATAATGGTGCTTAAATATAAGCTGGCTCATCTGATCACCCCGACACTGACCCCAGGACACCCCCCTCAAGGTGGCTCCAGTTCCTCATCATCTAGACTTTTCTTCCTGCCCTCCCACATTCCCTGAGCCCGGCTAGAGGCCTGCTTGTCCCCTCTGCTGCCCACTCCAAAGAGAATAAGAAACCAAGAGCATGGGCTCACCATAGGTCGAGGAAGGAGGTTTGGCGACACTTCCTTTGATTTGGAAAATTCCTCTACTAGCAAATCTGCTTCCACATGGCAAAAATCAGAAGTGCTGGGCCAGTAGCCAGGCACACAGCTGCAGAAGCTACCTGGACCTGCCTCATGGGCTGAAGGGAAGGGCTGCCCACAGGCAAGCCACTTCTAGAGCGAGTCCAGAGAGATCAGGGAGAGTCTGGGATCCAATCAGGGATGACCCTTCTTTCAGTTGGGTCTGGTGGGTTTTCAAAACCCAGTCTTTCCACTGGGGCCATACCAAAGCTCCCCGGGAGGTCAGGCCTCCCAGTCCCACCAGAGCCCCCCGTGAAGCTGTCATTTTCTCTCAAGTTGCATACACTGGCCAGGTAAAGGCAGCTTCTACTCACTGGGCAAGTGGCCAGCTCACCTTCAGATTTGCCAAAGAAATCTGGGTCCTGCCCCATACTTGCTGGCTTGGCAGGCTTTTCAAAAAGCAGGTATCTCTGGAGCTGTTTTGTGGACACCAGGAGCATTACTTGACAAGCCCTGTGCTAGCCCCAGGGTACCCTGTGCACCTGGGTAAGGCTGGAACACATTGGGGACAGGGACCCAACATGCCCACTCTTGAACAGCGTGGGACCTGGGGAAATCACCAGCTGTTTGCTGTCCTGCCATTGCTGTTCTACACATCCCTGGAGACTATGAGCATCGGTTATGGTGTGGTGGCGCCTGGTCAGGACCAGAAATGTCCATTTTTGATCTGGAAGCAGCAGACACCCAAGGCTTAGGGTAGACGTGGGGGCTCCATACCATTCCCAGTGCCAACTTCCCATGATGGAAACAGGAAGGAATGTCTGGCAACCCACCAAGGGTCAGATGCCACATCAGCCCAAGCAGAAGCTGCCTGACACTGGCTGTTCCAATGACAGTAGGACATCCTTGGGAAGGTGGAGCCATTTGTGAGAGCTCAGGATGGGTGTCCTGGAAGTGCCACTTAAAGGCGACTGAGGCTCTCAAATGCCTGTGTTAGAGCTGCAGCTCTCCATGTGGGCTGCAGTGCAGTCACCTGTGGAGGTTTAGGACAGGCCCAGGGCTCAGCTTCCCGGACCAGTGCCTTGAGAACTTTCACAGCAGGGATAGCTGGCTTGGAAAGGCATGCCTGGGAGACCATGTGACACTGCCTGGCTGGGTCCTGGGCTGACAGAGGTGAGCGTGGAACTCGTGGTGACTTGGTAATGCTGTGAATTATGTACGTGTGGCAGGAAGGTGCCACAATGCCAAGGCCCCAAGTCTTGGAAATTCCATGAGGTCCGCATGAGGTTGAACTAAACACCAAGTGCAGTCCTTAAAGGAAAAATAAAATAAATACCCACATAAGGGACTCTTTGTAACTGAGTCTGGAAGAGAGGGCTGCCTGGTCCACTCCAGGAGAATTTGCCTAAAATAAGTTTGCTCCCTTTTGCATTCTCTTTGCTTGTTCTAAACATCACCTCCCCCCATTCCCTTAATTTGCATCATTCTGGGCTCCTTACTCTTGTTGCATCCTTTTTTTACATTTTAAGGATGTCTGGATTCGATTTACTTAAGAGCATATATGGCTTAATTTTGTGTTTCTGGTAATTATCTATTACATTTCCCGCATTTTATTAAATGACACGTTTTCCTCATATCTACTTCTAATAAGTTAAAGATTTTGTATCCAGTTTATCTAAAACTCCTTGATTAAAATGAGTTTAATTCTAGCAATACATACATGCTTATCTCTGCGTTGTTTTATAATTTGATGATAAATATTTGTCCCCAATATATGACTGTATGGATAATACTTTTTAAAAAGATACAATAAAATATGCTATCTCTTTCTCACTTGATCATGTGGCTGAATGAGTCAATCCCTCCATCAAATAGAAATATCTGCCATCACTTAATCTAACTAATAAAAACATCCATTGTGCACGTGCACCCACAATGAGAAGAAAAGACCAAAACAAACAGCCAAAAAGGAGAGAATCCCATGATTTCTGTGTAAACTCCTACAGATATCATAAATATTTATTTGCTAGAAACAGTATTTTAAATAAAAGGTCTTCAGGCAAGTGTATTAAAACTGCCTTGGATACAAGGGGCCCTATCACTTGTAAAACTTGGCAAATTGGATAACAATTAAAAATACAAAATTACACAGAAAATACCCTTTAATAAATTGAGGTTTTTTGGATTGAGACGGAGTTTGGCTCTTGTTGCCCAGGCCAGAGTGCAATGGCGCGATCTTGGCTCCCTGCCACCTCTGCCTCCGAGTTCAAGCGATTCTCCTGCCTCAGCCTCACGAGTAGCTTGGATTACAGTCATGTGCCACCATGCTCGGCTAATTTTGTATTTTTAGTAGAGACGGGGTTTCTCCATGTTGGTCAGGCTTCTCTCAGACTCCCAACCTCAGGTGATCTGCCATCCTTGGCCTCCCAAAGAGCTGGGATCACAGGCGTGAGCCACCGCGCCCGGCCTCATAAATTGATCTTTAAACAAATCTTAATTGAGGTTCTCTAAAGGGAGCCTTTTAGGCAACATGCCCGCTACGTGTACTGATGGCTAGAGTGGCTGGTGTCAGGCGAATCGATGGGGGTCCCCCAGACCCTTCCTGGGAGCATCCTAGAAAGACAGCGTGAAAACGCGCGCGGCCTGGTGGTCCCGGGAGCCTCCATGGTGCCCAGTCCCGCCGCCTCACCCTGTCCTCTAACCCTGTGTCAAGCGCCCGCAGATTCTCACGTCCTCTTCTTCCAGGGCATTGGGCGCTCCTCCTGCACCTTGGCCTGGCGCTTCTTCTTGGCCTCCTCAGCCTCTGGTTTCTCCTCCTTGGCCACCTTGTAAGGCCACTTGGGTATCCGCAGGTGGCCACTGAACTTGGTGCTGCCCTTCTGCGCCGGCCTCTGGGGCTGGAAGGTGGGCGCGGGTGCCTTGCTGAGGCGGACCCTGGGTACCATGCCCCGCCGCAAGCTGCTCCCCCGCTGGCGCTGCAGGGGTAGGAGGCTGGCTTTCCGCGGGGCGGGGTCGGCAGAGATCCAGGACCCCGGCAGCAGGGCAGGTGGGAGGCCGGCTCTTGGGGAGCCCTCCCGGGAGCACGCGGCCACTGGTCAGGGCCGCTTGTGCTGCTCTGTGCCCTCTGCTTCACCTGCCTCCTGCGCCTGCCTCACCATCCCCCGCCGCGCCGCCAGAATTTCCTGAGCCTCCAGGATTTCCTGCACTGCCAGCCACCTCTTCCCCACGCACAGGGAGCACTCGGGGCACACAGTCTGGCACGCGAGGGCCACGGCGGGGCTGTTAGAGGCTGGTGGTCATCCTGACCATGTGGTCCAGGGCGCCCCGGTCCTCCGGGCCTCGCACGGAGCGCGGCGTCAGCGCGGACAGCTCACAGTCCCTCAGCGTCTGCAGGCTCCAGCCATGGAGCAGAGGCAACTCAAGCTGGTAATTTTCCCCCAACCGCTCCTGGCAGGGGCGCTCCAGGAGCCTCTACATGAGGCAGATGTGTAAGTGGCCACTCTGGCGACATCCGACGGCGGGGGCCCTCGCGTGGACACCTGCCCCTGCTAGCTCAGAGCTCTGATGCAATCGGTTCGACCCTTCATGTTGGCTTTCAACCCTAACACGTCCGTCCTTCAAGGTCAAGACCCAGGACATAGTTCAACAAGTAGTTGGTGATGATAGCGTGCCCTGACTGGGCCAGAACAGCCTCTTTAGTAAAACAGCGCAGGAAAGTCATGAAACAGATCCTCAGCTCCTTTCTTCATTTTCACTTTAATTCGGTGATGCCCCTTGTCCATCTGATGACATCTCTCCTGGGGTCTGGGACTCTGCTGGTCTTCAATGCCTACTCAGAAGGGTTCCTGGCCATCATCAGCCATGAAAACCTCAAAGCCCTCTGTCTTCAACGTGGGATCCCTGGGCCAGCGGCATCAGCCTCACCAGGAAATCTGTTCTTCTACTCATTCTTGGGCCCCAACCCAGGCCTATTCAAAGAAAGACTCCAGGGGCAGGGCCTGGCAGTCTGCGTTTCCACGAAATCTGTGTTAAAGCTCAAATGAACCAGCCCAGGTGATGCTGAGGCAGGAAGCACAAGGCTGAGAGCCAGTATCTAAGGCAACTGTGCCCATGGGGCCAGGGGCAGCTCCTGCCTGTGCAGCTAAGATCAGGGTTGCGTTCCCTTCCCTGTCCTGTCAGTTGACGTCAATTTGGGAGCACTCAGCTAAGGCCACCACGGTATATCCACAAAGCCGTTGTAGCAGGCGACATTAAGGCCAGTCTAGCCATTGTGGTCAGTCTCCTGCGCCTTCTCAACGCTCAGCCCCCGCTGCACCAGAGTCTGCAGCAGCCCCACTGCTCCAGGACGCCCTCCTCCACGACGCTGTCCACACCCTGGACGCCGTGCTCCTCCTGGTCCTCGAAAGGGTAGAAAGAGTCATCCCAGGCGATGCTGCGGGTGTCGGGCAGACTGGAGAAATCCTGGAACTCTTTGTAGTCAGCGCGGTCCTCCTAGACCTGTGTTCCTAGGAGTGAGGACAGCGGTGGCGGGGTCATGCAGCGCGCCCCGCCACCCTGCGGCCGGGTCCAAGCCAGCAGCACCACACCGGTGGCCAGAGGCGTGGGCGGGGGGTCGGAGGCTCTGTCCGGGAAAGCCTGGTTGGCGCTAAGGTCCCTGCTTCTTGCTTCTGTGTCCCCAGGGAAGCCCTAGCTCCGCCCCCAGCCCGGCGGAAACCTGGCTTCTTTTACATTATTGTTTGTTTTTTTTTTAAGTTTTTAGGACATTGATAAAATCAGTTTCTGATTTTTGAGATAAAAAATTAAATAATTTTCAACTTTACCCTTTTTTAAATGTTTCACTATTTTAATGCTTTTATTTTTGTGTATTTTAATTATTGTAATTTATATCTTCAATTATTATGGAAGAATTTTAGAAAAGTCTTTTCACATAATGAAGACTAATTAATTAACTATTATTTATTCTCTCCTCTATCTCAAATACGTACTTTAACCTTTTAGAACACTTTGTTTTGAGACTGTTTTTACTTATGTGACATTTTAACTATTATTCTTCACTCTTCTAGTGAAATTTTTTTTTTTTTTTTTGAGACGGGGTCTCGGTCTGTCGCCGAGGCTGGAGTGCAGTGGCACAATCTCGGCTCACTGCAAGCTCCGCCTCCCGGGTTCACGCCATTCTCCTGCCTCAGCCTCTCCAAGTAGCTGGGACTACAGGCGTCCGCCACCACGCCCGGCTAATTTTTTGTATTTTTAGTAGAGACGGGGTTTCACTGTGGTCTCGATCTCCTGACCTTGTGATCCGCCCGCCTCGGCCTTCCAAGTGCTGGGATTACAAGCGTGAGCCACCATGCACGGCCTCTAGTGAATTTTTAATGTCATTGAAAGGGTACATCTTTCTATACTGAGAATTAAACATAGTTCTCAACAATATTCTCGAATATTAGGAATTTCACCTTCCAATGGCATGTTCAGTATGTTCTCCTTCCCGTCTAATGCACATTCCCCGCCCCCCGCCCCCTGCTAATTTTGTATTTTAAGTAAAGACAAAGTTTTACCATGTTGAACAGGCCAGTCTTGTACTCTTGACCTCAAGTGATCCACCTGCCTAGGCCTCCCAAAGTGCTGGGATTACAAATCAGCAACTAAATGTTGGAATGATGACTGGGAACTTGTCTAGAGTCTCCAGTGATTATCCTCCTTACAACAAAGCAGAAAGCCTTCCTCAGAATTATCTAGACTGACATTACTCATTGTCCAGACCTGTTAACAGACTCCTGCAACCAGTGCTGCGAGTCTCAAATGTGCTCCTTCAATAATGCAGTAGAAGGCCTGAGTTTCCACATAGTAGTATCCTTCAATGCCTGGAGACTTTTAGGGCATAAAAACATATTGATCCTATGAACTATATGTTTTGTAAAATCTCAGGTTATGTGAGGTGTTTGGACAAATCAAGTTTCAGGGTGATATCCACTATTGAGACAGAAAATTAGTCTAAAGAATTAAGACCTCAAAGTCCAGAATGAGAAAAAATTGTTTTGCTTAGAGCCTCCTTGTCTTATTTGTTTTATAGATGAAAGCAGTAGAGCACAAGCTGTACCTGATACAGCTGGCCTAGACATATGTGGATTTAATTGTAGAAGAAAGAATTATACCTTTCAGGTAAAATGCCTACAAAAAATTACTAGTTGCTGTTTTTGAGACAAGTTCTCACTCTCCCACCCAGGCTGGAGTGCAATGGCACAATCAGAACTCACAGCAGTTTTATACTCCTGGACTCAAGCAATCCTCCCAACTCAGCCTCCTGAGAAGCTGGGACAACAGGTGTGCACCACCACTCAGGGCTAATTTTCTGTTTATGTTTTGGTAGAGATAAGGTCTTACTATGTTGCCCAGACTGATCTCAAACTCCAGGCCTCCAGTAATTTTTCTGCCTTGGCCTCCCAAAGCACTGGGATTATAAGTATAGCCACTGTAACCAGCTTTAGATCAATTTTATTTAATACAGATAGCTTCCCAACTAAAAATATTTTATTAGAATTCTCTTAATTCAGCAAAGCATTGTTATTACTGACCCAGTCTTCACTTATTTTCAGCTTACATGCAAGAATAAAATTACCTTTGTGTTTTTATTTGTTTTATTTTATATTTTCAAGGTGCACCATATGTCGTTTTGAGATACATCTGCATAAGGAAATCATTATTGTAATGAAGAAAATTAACAAATCGATCATATCACTTAGTTGTGCTTCTTTTTTATGATAAGAACACCAAAAATCTAGTCCCTCAGAATATTTCCTAAAAGCAATACAAGATTATCTAATATACCTACAGGTTGTACATCAGATTCATTTATTCTACATTACTGCACCTTTACAACTTTTACCCTTCATTTACCTATTTTCTTCCCACCAATGTAACCACTGTTTTTAATGTATTGAACTTTTAAAAATCGATTTCAAATATGAGTAGGACCATGAAGTAGTTTTCACTGTGTGTCTGTCTTATTTCACTTAGGAAACCTGCCATTTTCATGTCTCCTAAATTTAGCACAGAAATAAAGTGCTATTTAAGAATGTGTCTCAGTTTTGTTAGATTGATTTTTTCCAAGTTATCTCCTTTATCAGTTTTTACTTTTTGTACTATAGAAGAGTGAAAATTCTTGTATTAAAAAAAAAACTGTAACCAGGCTATTGAAAAATAACTTCTTTCAGGGATAAAAATAACAGGAAGTTCAAGATTTCTGTATTAATGATTGACAAAGTTCTTAGTGGTCTCTCTTAGACTTATTTCAATTGTAAGTAAGTCTTGGTGATATTCTAACATAAATTCTGACAGGTGAAGAGAATAAATAAATTATCTCAGGAGAATCAATAGAATAAGATTATCTTGGTTCAATGGCTAAGAAAATATGGTAAATAGACACAAAAACTTTTTCATCTTCCAAAATCAGAGTCATATACTAAGTGATCATAAAGTAGCTAATTCTGTCTTCCTGCCAAAGTGAATCTAAGCTAAATTAGAAGAATGTCAGGAATAAATTTTTCCTTGAAATCTAGCAAAAATAATGCAATTAAATTATGAGGCTTTGACTGTTGCATAGAGTTTTAGCATCAACAGAAAAGCTCACAAAACATAGGTGAAAATCAAAAAGGAGTGCTGGGTTGGAGCCCTAAGGTGAATAATTTTATCATCTCAGATCACTTAGAAAAAGGCAGCGAGTCCAAAAGAAGCTGGTGATAAGCTTTCTCTCTGCTAACTCCTAATGTTCTGCATGAAATATGTGGAGACAGAAGAGAGACAGTTTATTATAGTCTATGTGATATAGAGTGAAGGAATAAGAAAATCTTTCTGATAAGTATCTTCAAAATTTGGAGAATCATTCCTATCAAAATTGTTCATTTAAGGGACTAAAATACAAATAAGATGTTTCTTGCCACATAACCCTCAGCTAGCCAGGCTCTAAAAAGGACGGCACTGGACACCTCGACAGTGGTAAAAAGCAGGGTTTACTCACTCTTGAATCACTAACAACTGGTGCTAACCTTAGGAAGCAGCTTATCTATTTGGTTGAGGTTCAGCTTTGTTTCATTGAACAAATCTGTTGGGTTATTTTCAGTTGTGCCGGTCATTTAATTTGTTTTCTGAATCAAATGATAAGAATAAATATGGTTTAGAGTGTAAACAGCATTCCCAGATACATTACAACTTAGTGTCCCATCTGCCTAATTTTGAACCTATAGGACAGGAATAAAAGCATTGTGAGAAATACCAGGTGATTTCCTTAAAGCCAAATACTCTTGTCCCTCCTACTTTGCTTCTGGCTTTCCTGCTGCATGGGACATGGTAATAAATGGAAGTTTCCTGCACAAAGAGGTAAAATTCACTTGTTGAATTTTGTACCAACTCCTATATTGGTACAAACATGTGAGAGAAACGCACCTTCTGAATCATTTCAAATTCATGGTCTTTGTTAGAGCACATAAGCCGGTGCGCTAGGAGATGCAGCTATTACATTCTTTTATAGAATTTTCCATTCTCTATCATCTGGATTCTTATTTAAAATGTAAACAAAGTTTGTTCTTTCTACTGCATAAGAAGGTTTCTACCACTTTATGCTTAGTATGTAATTAAATTTATATGTCAGTTTAAATAAGGACAGCCTCCATTAGTCTAAGTCTTGTTCCTGTTCCCCATTATCTTATATAGGAATCTTCCTCTTTCGATTGTTTATATTAAAAAACCTAAGACAATTGAAATCAACCCTGCAAAATTATGCTACAATTATTTTAAACCCTAACATAATAGTGTTATCTTTGATATGAATCTGAAAATCAATTTATTTCTTATCTTTTGATAGATATTCATTAGTATGTTCTATCCTATTTTGTTACTTATATTTTGGAAAAGTTTCTTAATGTTAGAATAATATTTATACATATTAACTCCTCCAATTATCCATTTACTCATATTATTTACTGTATGATCTATTCTAAAAATTTCATTGAATAATTGTAATATATTAGCAAATAAGACAGATACTGCCATTGCCCCTTTGGAATTTTCAATCTGGTAGTAATAAGCATAAGAGTTTTCTGAATATTATAATCTGATATAATATATTCAGAGAAGATGTAATAGCAGAGCAACCCGGCACTGAAAAACTGTTGTATGAGCTGAAATGTGATTAATAACTAGGATGTTGAGAAACAATAAAGTCTGTGAGGTCAACTTAACTTGCTCAGACTTAAAAAGAAAATAAGCACGCTTTTTATTCTTTGTAAGATAAGATATACACCACTTCATTATTCTACCCCAGCCTGGTTCAAATATACAACTAAGACAAATGATTTACAGTGTGTGCAAACTGAGAACATACTCTCTGAAAAAGGAATGAGATTAAAAAAAGAACATACATTGTATGATTTTATTTACCTGAATGCAAAAACATAAAAAGTAAATTAAGTGCTGTCAAGGAATGGGGGAGGGTGAATGGAGAATAAATGTTAATCTGTATGGGGATTCTTCTGGAAGTGTTAAAAGTGCACAGGCAGTAGAAAGCTCTGATGCCTGCACAAGTGTGATATGCTAACAATCCCTGAATTAAATACATTAGAACATGACTTTCACGGTAAGTGAATGAATCTCAACAAAACTAGTACAAAAAAATTATTGATGTTCTAGTAAAGATTCCACAATAATTTATTAAATAAAATAACTTAATTAACAAATGTACACATTCAAGGTGGTTATCCCATTTATAACCATAAAGTAATTACATTCTATGAAGTTACAATGAGCTCGCAGGCTCTCACACGTAGGATCTTAGGACACTATTTGCCTCATATATGGGAGGTCACAATAAATCATCATGAAACCAACTTTTCATGTACAACCAAAGCAAAAGAAAGGCCTCAGAGGGAAAGAGAAGGAGGAAGAAGGAAAACCATAGATAAGAGAACCTTTAGAAACATCAAAAAAACTCACAGATCCATTATCATAATCCAGAAACACCCCAACCCGACCCAGAGGCCTTTGCACATACTGAATTAAAGGTGGAGAATTGGTGGAGAGACTACAGTGATTACTCCTTTTTGAAGAAATTTAAAAAAAGTTTCATCAGAATCAATAATGATATTGGCATCTGCAGTCCTGAAATCTCTACAGACTCCCAGATACCAGTTGGAGGAGAGGGTCACATCCACCTCCCAGAAATGCCTGTGGGAGGTGAATGCTTGTGCTCCCCACACAGCAAAGCTCTCCCCTCCCTAGGGATCCATGGGAGCACTGAGATGTTCATCTCCAAATATCACGTATCTCACATCCTCAGAGAGGCTTATATAGCAAGGAATCATTTCTGTGCTCAGAGCATTATCCACTGACAAGGAAAAAATGTATTAGTGAGTGCTATGAGGGACAGAGGCTCTGTGGCCCAATTATTCACTTCATTTGCTCTTCTTCCAATAAAATACCGAATGAAGGAAGGCAAGAGATTTTAGCCCCATGCATCCATGAAGATGAAATGTTATTACACCTCTACAGCACATACAATTATGTATTATTCCTTAAATAACAGAGAAAAAATGTGACCATCTCACTGGGCGAAGTAATGATTTAATGTTTATCTCTGCATTGTTTGTTTCAGGACATATCTAAAATGGTTTTTTTCTTCAATAGAAAAATCTTCTTGTATTATTTGTCTTTAAGATCATCAACAGGTAGACATCAATTTGCTGCGATGTGAGAATTTATTGGAATATAAGTAATGCCTGTTATAGTCTCAAACATAAAAAATTTGGTAGAAATTAACACACGTAAAATTTATAAGTTTCTGAAAAGAATACTCTGGCTTTACATTATCTGTTTAGCTCCTGATTCAATCTATTCTGGGTTCCTGCCCTCTGCTACTTAGACCTGCTCTCTAGAATGGGCCTAACATGGTTAAGCCACGTTCACAGATCCCTCACCTTTCACTTGTTACGAGATGTATCTGATGGCATTAGAATTGTCCTGATTATGGATATTTTAGTCATTTTCTTTGTTGATCAAAATGTTCTGATTTTGTACATAATAAAGGTTACTTGTAGAATGCATGTAAATGCACATAGAATAGAAAGAATTAAAAACCATTATGCCAAATCTAAGCCTTCAAAATTGAATTAAATTGAATAAACACAAAATACTGATACCACCATGAGAACTAGTGTCTTCATAACTACATGATCTGAATATTCTTTGTCCTCTTATTCTGCAGATAAAGCGTTTATCTTTCTTTACATTTTCATCAAACTGTAAGTCAGGAAATTGAGTTTTGATCATTGTAATATTACTATGCAGGTAGAGAAGATGCACGTGTTTTGGAAAAGTGTATATTACCTACATGTCAAAACTAATAAAACTTAAATGGGAAAAGCCTCAACCAAGGGACCTGATAAGGAAATAATTTGAGGCTGGACTGCCAAGCAGCTGGCTCTTACCTCTGAAATTGTTGAGCATGTCTAGGACTCCAGTTATGCGCCATGAAGTGAGCTCTGGGTTCACTGGCTGGGGCTTTTGCATCTGCGCCAAATCACTCCTGCCAAAAAAAAGGCCTCAGGTATAGTTCCAGGCCCAGAGTTAATCACACAGTCATAAAAAGATATCACATTTTCATATAAGATGTTTCCTCAGAATTCTGCCCGTTTTGGTTAACTGGTTGTACATTTTATTCCACACTCTAGGGGCCATAAGGATGTTACTTTTTCTAAATTTTAATTCCATAAAAACCCAATTTTCCCAGGTATGTTATTCTCAGACATTATCTTCTAAAATCATTAAAAGTCATTGCCTCCCTCTGCCCATCACACCCCCTGAGGGTAGGCAGAAATCTTGGGAATATTTCAGAGAGCAGAAAACTCAGACAAAAACCTTTGGGACCTCAGGCTGCAGTTGTCACTAATGCTAGTCAGTGTCTAACAGAGAATGTTCACTGAGACAAAAGGCTTTAATCTTTTGTGCAAATCAAAGGAGTCTAATTCCAGCCTGAGAACCCTGCTGCTGAGGGTCCGGAGGCAACCATTTTCCTGAGGTCTTTCCTAGAACTGGGTGTACGGTGATGGAGCAGGCCTGGGTCATTGATGCTTTTAGGAACAAAACATCCCTCCTCAGCCCATCCTTAGGGAATCTCTCTCCTCCTTCTGTCTTTTTTTTGTTTTAACCTCTGACCCCTCTAGAGTAGAAGACTCCTCTATGATTCCTCAGAGTAATTTTGTATTAAGATCTGTGCGGTATGGCTGGTCAGGATGGATGGATTGGGAGAACAAACTTCCGAATGGCAAATTGTTTTTATGTATATTTTAATTCATACAAATTTTAAGATGAAAACTTTCCAGACCAAAGAGAAGAAGACCTCAGGCCCTGTTTTGAAACAAAATTGGAAATAGCCCCTGACAACGATATTAGTACTCAAAATGTATACATCCCCTTCATTCACAAGAGAACAAACTTTTCAGAAATAGCCTTGTTTTTAGTGTAAACTCACCTTGCTGATACATTTCCCACATCCTGCAAAAAAATAAAAGATAATGTTAATTATAAGGGATTTTTCCTTCTGCATCTTTTCTCATATTCTTGTTTCTTTCTGTTTTAGTGTTTTAATAATGTATATCTTTTTATTTCCTGCTAAGGAATCATTCAAGGCTACATTAATAAGAGAACCTCAACTAAATAATAAAAAGCTTCATCAGTGGGCATTAAGAGGAAACGAGCTCAGCAAGAGATGGTGGAGTAAAGTAAAGATATCTAGGTTTCCAGTGTCATTAATTTCCTAATCTTATTTCCAAGGAAAGCTCTGACCACACATGACAACTATTAAAACAAAACAGAGAACCATATGAGAAACAGTACATGGACACTGATGAGCAGCTTTGAGAAATCTTGCCCAGGCAAGGGGAAACCCCTCAATGTCTTCAGCAAATCACTGCTCTCTGGGAGATCAGAGTGAGGAGGAACTAGGGCATGTAAATGGAGTATTACTAACCTTCCCCTGGCCTAGAGTTCTAATGATTTTGGATGATCTCTCTGTGTGGATAGTACTCCAAATTATATTGAAGAGAACTTTGTTATATGTTATCAGCTAAAATGGCAAAAATTTCCCAAATATTACCAAATTATGCAGTAATAAGTGAATGGAGAAATGAAATGGTGGAAGTCAGACAGCATGTGTCACTTAGCTTAGAACAGTGACATATGCAGCTGATATTTGCATGTCCTGGCAGCACTGTTCAGCAAAGGCTTCCTGTCTCTGAGGATGGACCCTCCGCCCTCACATGGAGCAGCTCCACGTCAGGCATGCAGCATGTCTCCCACAGCTCTCTGTACATGTCTTTCATCCCTTCTAAATGTTGGGTCATTCTCACTTGACTGTCTTGTAGTTGTTGGAAAAGCTCTTTTGCTTGTCTTTCCAGTGCCTGCAGATGCAGTTGCTCCTCCTCTTCGAGAAATATATGCATCTTTTGATATTGAATACTGATTATCCTCTTCCTTAATAACACATAGTTCTGCAGAGAGGTTTGGTTAAAAGGATTACATGTTCTCACTCTCAATAGAAAACTTCAAATAATTGTGTGCTGGATGTAATCAAGCAACTTATAACCTTTCTGCCTCACTCTTGCAAGGAGTCTTGAACATTTGCTATCTTTTTCTGTCCATCTTTTTCAATGTTCCTATTCCCTCTCCCTTTTTAAATCAAACCTTTATAAAGACTCCTGGTTTCTGTCACTGTGATGCTTCTACACATTTGTTACCGAGTCAATTATTTCCTCTATTAATCTCTCTTTTAGGATTTTTCCATGTCTGATTCGCCTACATGTTAAAAAACATTTAGCCATACACCGTATTATGCAGTTTTTTTTTACTTGTACCATATTTTTACTCTATATACTATTCTATTTCTTTCACCTTCCTCATACCCAATCTTAGTGAAATGTTGTCTCAATTGCAGTGTCTGAAAAGGTTGATACCAACCTTCAAATTTGAACTAGAATACACATAATGCCGTTTATCCAATATACTAGAATTAATTTGGCTAGCTTGTGTGGGCTTCTCTGTTTGCAACTCCTATTATATCAATTGAAATCACTACATTTTCTTGGGATGAAATCACTATCTTTCAACTGGTAGTTTGAATTTAGCTAAAAATTATAAGCTAACATCGTGTTTATTTGCATAAAAATAAAGAAAACACTTTCATTCTTACCTCTAACGAATGAAATTTGCTAGTTTCCTGATTTAGATTGTTTCATGTCTCTTCATTGATTTTCCATAAATAGTCCATTTCCTTTATAAGTTTCTCCTGCAAAAGAAGCAAGAAGCTTAGCAATAATGAAGACAGTATAGTAGATTTCATCCCCTTATCAATAAAAAAAAGGCTGTAATTGAAAGAAACATAAATTAAGTTAGAGTGGAGTGGTCAGATTTTTCCAAATTAAACACATTTGGTTCTAATAATTTGGATGTGAAAAGTGATAGAAACATAATAGAGGGTTTTAAGGGACCCTTCAGATAATATCATCAATTTTCTGAGAAACTGGCTTTTATATAACCTGACTTTGAAAAGTGTTCTTGGTGCTGGCCACCTGCTCCACAGCTCCATTCTATATGAACAACGTTTCTAAGGAAACCGCCTTTAGTGGTCTCAACACAGCTATGATTAGAGTGCCAAATTAGTCAGCAACATTGAAAGGACACATTTATGTGTCATGATTGACATGGAATTATCACCACCTCCACCATCTGCATTCTCATCACCATCATTATCATAGGCCCTCATAATTCTTATTTGAGATTCTACATAATTCAAACTGCCTTAGAGGCATCACGTACCCTGCATTCCTCAGCAGCCCATCCTTTTGGGCTGTGGCTGTGAGCCATGTGCTCTGGTGACTCAGAGCAGGGCCCACAGAGCAATCTCTTGTCAGCCTCACAGAAGCTCCTTAGTCTCCTCATGGAGCACACCGATATTGTCTGAGCTGTTGATGTTCTGAGGTCTGGTCTGTCTGGCTAGGGAAGCCAGCTTTTTGAGTGCCACACTGGTGTTGAAGTTGGGCTTCTCTGAGATTTTTCTGCACAAAAGGCAGTGAATTGGTGCTCTGCCTTCTTCTGAGCAGAGGCAGAGGCAGGGCCTGCAAAAGCTGTGCCCACAGTCAATGGTGACCGGGTCTATCAGGTATTTCATGCAAATGCAGCAAATGAGCTCATTCTGGAAGACTCGCAGGGCATCTGAATCCGTGTTTCTGAAAATTAAAAAAAAAAAAGTGAGAATTTCTTTCTCTTATTTTTATTTGCCCCGATGAAAAGGAAAAAAAGGCTGGCGGACAATTTTCCTTGTCTACTTGAGCTCTGTCCAATATGTCTAATAAGTTAGTTCCAGTGCAAACTGAGACATAGTAAACGCAAACATGCTGGATTTATAAAATTTTCCCTCAATAGTCATCGAAGATTCAGTCCAGGACTCCCTGAGATACCAAGAACCTAAGATGTTCAAGTCTCTTATTAGTAAATGGTGTGGGATTTGTATGTAACCTAAACCTATCCTCCTGAATATTTTATGTCTAGATTACTTTGAAGGCCTAATACAATGTAAATGCTATATAAATACTTGTCATGCCATACTGTTTAGGAACAGCAAGAAGATTAAAAATATGTACATGTTTGGCAGGGCGCGGTCACTGATGCATGTAATCCCAGCACTTTGGGAGGCCGAGGCGGGTGGATCACGCGGTCAGGAGATCGAGACCATCCTGGCTAACACGGTGAAACCCCGTTTCTACTAAAAATACAAAAAATTAGCAGGGCGTGGTGGCACCTGCCTGTAGTCCCAGCTATTTGGGAGGCTGACGCAGGAGAATAGCTTGAACCCCGGAGGCAGAGGTAGCAGTGAGCCGAGATCGCACCACTGCACTCCAGCATGGGTAAGAGAGTGAGACTCTGTCTCAAAAAAAAAAAAAAAAAAAAAAAGAAGTACATGTTCAGTACAGCTGCTTTTTTCTCCCTGTAAATATTTTTTATCTGAGATTAGTTGAATTCACGGGTATGAAACTTATGGATATGAACAACCGTGATGCAAATGAGAAAATGAGACAACAGTCCTCATGGCATTTTTGTTAAACAAGCCGTGCCCTCAATCATTCCCAGTTACTTAGACAAGCTTAAAGCCTGGGCGGAGGGTAAAAGCTGGGATGATTTCTGAGTCACTTATATAAGCTAATTAACGAAGAAGCACATTCTGAATGTCATCCTGTCTCTGTCATTCTATCTCTCTCAATGATTCCATGATGATAATATATGAAAGACACTCAGTATCTATGGTATTATTCTATACTCCCTGCCTCCAAACTCACCTAAGAAATATGCTCCGATAATTATAAATAAAGTAGCTTTTATCTAAGATTGATTAATCAGAGTGGACTGTCAACTCCTAAAATTATCAATCGTTAAATTTGTCCTTTTAATTTTAATATCAAAGCTCTTCCTTTCAATACATTAAATGTAAATAATGTCTGTTATTTTTAATTAGGAAAGTTATTTCCCATAGTCAATTCAGATGATTAGAGAGAACACTTTCACATTCTGTAATAGCCAATATTTCACCTATAATAATTAACAAGAATTAATCAACAATTAATTATCTTCTAAAATAACAAAAATGAAGATATGTATTAGGTTTTCCATTCTACATTAGAAAATCCAGAAATGCAGTTAATGGAAGCGTGGCCGCCAATTCACCTTTCCCCTTAGTGACTTGGAAGTTGCAGCTTCTTGGGAGCCCTTGCCGGCTGGTTAGATCTATTGGTCTATTTTCTTTCTTTCTTCTTCTTTTTTTTTTTTTTTTGTTGAGATGCAGTCTCACTCTGTCACCCAGGCTGGAGTGCAGTGGCACGATCTCAGCTTACTGCAACCTCCACCTCCCAGGTTCAAGCAATTCTCCTGCTGCAGCCTCCTGAGCTGGTATTACAGGCGCCACCCACCATGCCAGGATAATTTTTTTGTAATTTTAGTAGAGACCGGGTTTCCCCATGTTGGCCAGGCTGGTGTCTAACTCTAGACCTCAAGCGATCTGCCTGCCTTGGCTTCTCAAAGTGCTGGCTGCAAATATGAGCCATCATGCCCGGCCGATTAAATCTATTTTCAACAGCTTTCAAATCTAGTCTGCAAACTGCAAATTTTGAAAAGACAGCAAATAAGACCTTCGCAACAAGAATTTTCAAAGTAATTCAACATTTTTAACATTCACTTTGGCGTACATTATAACCACTACTACATTCCCACATTCTAGTGAACATTTTGGGTATTTTATGGGTTCCATCATTGCATGAAACTATGGAAATATATCTTTTCACACTTAAGAAAAATCTAACAATACAGAAAACAGTCACACAAAAAGAATCAAATAGCAAGGGAACACAAACCGTGTCTTACAAATTGAAGATACTTTATATTGATTTTCCGTAAAATCACTAAGACAGTTATTTGTTTGCTTAGAAAAGACCCAAACATGCTGCCAGGTAAATTTAAAGTATTTTTAAGAGTAAAAGTGAGCATGATGGTTTTGCTGCACATTTTATACTCACAAGGCTACTATGAATGGTCTCAGTCTAGAAGCTCTGTAGATACCCAGATTAGAAGTGACTCCTGGTGCTCCAAACCCCAGCAGCCACAAATCCAGTGGGTCCTCACTGAAGGAGAGAGAAATCTCTGGACAAGCATCCTTTTAAAGTGTATGGGCCCACGAAAGACCACACCCACTTCCCGAGGTTGATTAGATTGCATAGAAACCGGTAAATTGGCTGATTAGGTTTATGAAGTGTTGAAAACCACACTTGGAGGCTCAAAGCTCAACAGACAAGTTTGGAATGGGATGCAAGAAAGTTGACTTAAC
>NC_044395.1:45823039-46035539 GCF_006542625.1 Nomascus leucogenys | reverse complement strand
GATCCGGCGACTCAAATTGCTGGCGTGACGGGCGTGAGCCACTGCGCCTGGACTCCGGGGAATGATTCACGACCACGACCGCTGTACTGATTCTTTCTTTATCTTTCTTTCTTTCTTTCTTTCTTTCTTTCTTTCTTTCTGTCTTTCTTTCTGTCTTTCTTTCTGTCTTTCTTTCTGTCTTTCTTTCTGTCTTTCTTTCTGTCTTTCTTTCTTTCTGTCTTTCTCTCTTTCTGTCTTTCTTTCTTTCTGTCTTTCTCTCTCTCTCTCTCTCTCTCTCTCTTTACTGATGAATTTTTTTATTATTTATTGATTTATTTGTTTGTTCGTTTATTTTGAGACGGAGTCTCGCTCTGGGCGAGGCGAGGCGAGGCGCATCGCTTTGGGCGCCGCGGCACCGCCTTCTAGAGCCCCATTCATATGCACAGAGCCCTATTCCCTTCCTGGAGTTGGAGCCGAGGCCTTCCATAGCCTCGGGCTTCTCTCCATTCAGAAGCTTTTACGGGCGCAACCCCACCCAGAGGCTGGCTGCGGCTGAGGAATAGGGGGTGTGGTGGGGGCTGGAAAGTGGGTCCCCTATTTTTCATAGCTCGGCCGAGACATCTCCCGACCCCCATCGCTTGCTCACCCTTTGTGATCCCCCGCCTCCACCGCCTTGGAGGCTCACCTCTTACTTTCATTTCTGTCTTTCTCCCTTTCTTGCGTTTGAGGAGGGGGTGCGGGAATGCGGGTGTGTGTGGGGAGGGGGTGCCGGGTGGGGACGGAGGGGAGCGTCCTAAGGGTCGATTGAGTTGTCATGCCTCTTTCACCGCCACCACCGAAGATGAAAGCGACCGTCAGCTAAATACCGCGTGTTCTCATCTAGAAGTGGGAACTTATAGATGAGACTTCTGCATGGGCAGAACGAGGGGAACGAGAGACGCGGGAGCCTACTTGAGGGAGGAGGGCTGGAAGGAGAGACAGCTTCAGGAAAAGACAAAACACACAAAAAACGCGAAAACTGTCGGGTACAGCGCTGAGGATCCGGGTGATGAAATCATCTGCACACTGAACCCCCCAGTCAGAAGTGTACCTATGTGACGATCTTGCACAGATATGCTTGAACAAGAAATAAAAGTTAGGGGAGAAAGAGAGAGAGAGGAGGAGGAGGAGGAGGGGGGGAGAGAGAGAGAGAGAGAGAGAGAGAGAGAGAGAGGGAGAGGGAGAGAGAGAGAGAGAAGTAAAATGAAACACCACCTCCTTGACCTGAGTCAGGGGGTTTCTGGCCTTTTGGGGGAACGTTCAGCGACAATGCAGTATTGGGGCCTGTTCTCTTTTTGTTCTTCTTTTCTTTGTTTTGGACTCTCTCTCGTTCTGTCACCCGGGCTGCGGTGCAGTGGCGCTCTCTCGGCTTACTGCAACCTCTGCTTCCCGGGTTCCAGTGATTCTTCTTTGGTAGCTGGGATGACAGGCACGCACCAACACAGCTGGCTAATTTTTCTATTTTTAGTAGAGACGGGGTTTCTTCATGTCGGCCACCCTGGTATCGAACTCCTGACCTCAAGTGATCCTCCCTCCTGGGCCTCCCAAAGTGCTGGGACGACAGGCCTGCGCTGCCGGGATCTCAGCCTTTAAAAGCGTGGGCCCTGCCACCTTTCGCTGCGGCCCTTATGCTCTGAATGATGTGTCCTATCTGCCATAGGTTGACTCCTTGTGTCCCCGATGCCATTGTACTCTAGCCTGGGCAGCAAGAGTGAAACTCCATCCCCCCACCTCCCCGCACAATAAATAAATACATACATACATACATACATACATACACAAATACATTAAAAAAAATCTCTACATGTGACCTATAACTATGTGTTCCCGTCAGTGATTTCTAAGAAATGGCACTGTACACTGAACGCAGTGGCTCACGTCTGTCATCCCGAGGTCAGGAGTTCGAGACCAGCCTGGCCAACGTGGTGAAACCCCGTCTCTACTGAAAATGCGAAACCGGGGTCGGGCGCGGTGGGGCAGGCCCCTGCACTCCCAGCTACTCGGGAGGCCGAGGCGGAAGAATGGCCTGAACCTGGCGGGCGGAGGTTGAGGTGACCCAAGATCGCGCCACTGCACTACAGCCTGGGCGGCAGAGTGAGACTCGGTCTCCAGATAAATTAAGAAATACATGAAAGAAAGAAAAAAAGGAAAGAAAAGAAAGAGAAAATGAAACAAAAGGCACCGTAGCGCTCCTAGGCTAGGACCTTCTCTCTTTCTATCTGTTTCTCTCTTGTCTCTCTCTGTTCCTCTCTGTCTTTCTCTCTCTGTCTCTTTCTCTGTCTGTCTGTCTCTTTCTTTCTCTCTGTCTCTGTCTCTGTCTCTCTCTCTGCCTGTCTCACCGTGTCTGTCTTGTCTTACTCTCTTTCTCTGCCTGTCTGTCTGTGTCTCTCTCTCCCTCCCTGTCTGTGTCTCTCTCTCTCTTTCTGTCTGTTTCTGTCTCTTTCTCTGTCTGTCTGCCTCTCTCTTTCTCTTTCCGTGTCTCTCTGTCTCTCTCTCTCTCTGCCTATCTTCTGTCCGACTCTCTCTCTCTGCCAGTCTGTCTCTTTCTCTGTCTCTCTCTTTCTCTCTGTTTCTCTCTGTCTCTCTCTGTCCATCTCTGTCTTTCTCTGTCTGTCTCTCTCTTTCTTTCTCTCTGTCTCTCTGTCTCTCTGCCTGTCTCTCTCACTGTGGCTGTCTTCTGTCTTACTCTCCTTCTCTGTCTGTCTGCCTGTCTCTCTCTCCCTCCCTCCCGTTCTATTTCTCTCTCTCTCTGTCTCTCTCTCTCTCTTCTGTCTGTTTCTCCCTTTCTCTCTCTGTCTGTCTCTGTCTTTCTCTGTCTGTCTCTTTCTCTGTTTGTTTGTCTCTCTCTCTCTCTCTCTCTCCGCCTGTCTCACTGTGTCCGTCTTCTGTCTTATTCTCTTTCTCTGCCTGTCTGTCTGTCTCTCTCTCTCTCCCTTCCTGTCTGTCTCTCTCTCTCTCCCTTCCTGTCTGTGTCTCTCTCTCTCTCTTTCTGTCTGTTTCTCTCTGTCTCTCTCTGTTTTTCTCTGTCTGTCTCTTTCCCTATCTGCCTCTCTCTTTCTTTTTCTGTGTCTCTCTGTGCCTATCTTCTGTCTGACTCTCCTTCTCGGCCTGTCTGTCTGTCTGTCTGTCCCTCTCCCTCCCTTTCTGTTTCTCTCTCTCTCTCTGTGTCTCTCTCTCTCTTTCTGTCTGTTTCTCTCTGTCTATCTCTGTCTTTCTCTGTCTGTCTCTCTCTTTCTCTCTGTCTCTCTCTCTCTCTCTCTCTGCCTGTCTCTCTCACTGTGTCTCTCTTCTGTCTTACTCTCCTTCTCTGCCTGTCCATCTGTCTGTCTCTCTCTGTCTCTTCTCTGCCTGTCCATCTGTCTCTCTCTCTCCCTCCCTCCCTTTCTGTTTCTCTCTCCCTCTCCCTCTCTGTCTCTCTCTCTTTCTGTCTGTGTATCTCTTTCTCTGTCTGTCCGTCACTGTCTTTCTCTGTATGTCTCTTTCTCTGTCTGTCTGTCTCTCTCTTTCTTTTTCTCTGTCCTTCTGTCTCTCTCCGTGTGCCTGTCTTCTGTCTTACTCTCTTTCTCTGCGTCTCTCTCTCTCTCTCTCTGTCTGTCTCCCTCCCTCCCTGTCTGTCTGTCTCTCTCTTTCTTTTTCTCTGTCCTTCTGTCTCTCTCCGTGTGCCTGTCTTCTGCCTTACTCTCTTTCTCGGCGTCTCTCTCTCTCTCTGTCTGTCTCTCTCCCTCCCTGTCTGTCTGTGTCTCTCTCTCTCTCTCTGTCTCTGTCTCTCTCTCTTTCTGTCTGTTTCTCTCTATCTCTCCCCGTCCATCTCTGTCTTTCTATGTCTGTCTCTTTCTCTGTCAGTCTGTCAGACGCCCCGTGCCGGGGAGGGCCCTGACCCTTCCATGAAAGTGAGAAGTGCGTGCTTAGGTGCTTCGAGGGGCCGAGAGGAATCTGGACAGACTGGGCCCTTGCTGGGCTTCCCCACTCGGTGTATGATTTCGGGAGGTCGAGGCCGGGTCCCCACTTGGATGCGAGGGGCGTTTTCAGACTTTTCTCTCTGTCACGTGTGGCGTCTGTACTTCTCCTATTTCCCTGATAAGCTCCTCGACTTAAAAATAAACAGTTAAGGCCGGGCGCGGTGGCTCACATCTGTCATCCCAGCACTTTGGGAGGCCGAGGCGGGTGGATCATCTGAGGTTGGGAGTTCGAGACCAGCCTTGCCAACACGGCGAAACCCCGTCTCTACTAAAAATACAAAACTGAGTCTGGAGCGGTGGGTGGGGCAGGTGCCTGTGATGCCAGCTACTCGGGAGGCGGAGGCTGCAGTGAGCCGAGATCGCGCCACTGCACTACAGCCCAGGCTGCAGAGTGAGTGAGACTCTGTCTCTAAATAAATAAATAAATAAATTCTCTTCCGTGCTGACTGACACTTGCAGGCATCGGTTGTCTTCGGGCATCACCTAGCGGCCACTGTTATGGAAAGTCGACGTGACGCGGAGGGAGGTCTCGCCGACTTCACCGAGCCTGGGGCAACTGGTTTCTCTCTCTCCCTTCTGGAGGCCCCTCCCTCTCTCCCTCGTTGCCTAGGGAACCTCCGCCCTGGCGGGGGCCCTATTGTTCTTTGATCGATGGGCGCTTTAGTTTTCTTTGTGTTTTGGTTTCTTTCGTGCGCATAGACTCTTCGACTTGGGCTTTAGTTTCATTTTCGAGTCGCCCCCCCGGCTCCCCCCACTACCCACGTCCCGTTACCTTCATTTAGTGAGTCAGTTAGGTGGGTTGCCCCCAAAACCCCTACCCCCCGCCTCCCAACACCCTGCTTGGAAACCTTCCAGATCCACCCCGGTGTGCCTCGGTCTTCTCTCCCCTTCCCCCACCCCTTGCCGGCGATCTCATGCTTGCCAGGCTGACATTTGCATCGGTGGGCGTCAGGCCTCACTCGGTGGCCACCGTTTTTGAAGATGGGGGCGGCACGGCCCCACTTCCCAGAGGCAGCTTGGGCCGATGGCGTAGCCCCTGACCCGCGTGGGCAAGCGGGCGGGTCTGCAGTTGTGGGGTTTTTCCCCCGCTCCCCTCCTCGGGCCTCCCTCCCTGGGAAAGCTTCCCCCTGGCTGGGTCTCAATCACCTTTTATCATGATGTTTTAGTTTCTCCTCCCTCCCTCCCTCCCTCCCTCCGGCCAGCATAGTTTCACAATGGGAACGGCGTCACAGCTCTAGTCTGGGCCTTCTCAGTATTTGCCCGAAATAGAAACGCTTTCTGAAAACTCATACTTTGCTCACTTGAGATTTCCAGGGACGGTGGGGGGAGGGGGAACGGATAGCATTAGGAGATACACCTAATGCTAAATGACGAGTTAATGGGTGCAGCACTCCAACATGGCACATGGATGCATATGTAACACACCCGCACGTTGTGCACATGTACCCTAAAACTTCAAGTACAAAAAAAAGAAGAAAAAAAAAAAAGATTTCCAGGGACGGTGCCTTGGCCCGTGTTTGTTGGCTTGTTTTGTTTTGTTCGTGTTTTCCCTTTTTCGTATGTGTTTCTTTTCAGGTGAAGTAGCAATCCCCAGTTTTCAGGAAGACGTATATTTTCCCCAAGACATGTGAGCTGCTGTTTTCTCCTGTTGTTAACTAACGCTTTTCTGCGTCTCTCCACGTGCAGTGAGAGCCGGTTCACGTTTCCTCTACTTCATAACATCTTATTTTCTAGAAATCCGTAAGCGAATGCTGCTGCTGCTCTTGTTGCTCTCGCTGTTGTTGTAGTTGTCGTCGTCGTTCTTGTTGTTGTTTTCAAAGTGGACCCCCGGCCACAGTGTATGGGATCAAAAGCATATAATATATGTGTCATTATTTCTGGAGCACGCCCTTCCTCCCCCTCTCTCTGTCCTCTGTCTGTCTCTGTCTCTCTCTCTTTCTCTGTCTTCTCTCTCTCTCTCTCTCTCTCTCTCTCTCTCTCTCTCTGCCTGTCTGTTTCTCTCTCTCTCTCTCTCTCTCTCTCTCTGCCTGTCTCTCTCACTGTGTCTGTCTTCCGTCTTACTCCCTCTCTCTGCCTGTCTGTCTGTCGGTCTGTCTCTCTCTCCCCCTCTCTGTCTGTTTCTCTCTGTCTCTGTCTCTCTCTCTTTCTGTTTCTCTCTGTCCGTCTCCGTCTTTCTCTGTCTCTCTGTCTCTCTCTTTCTTTCTCTCTGTCTCTCTCTCTCTGCCTGTCTCTCTCACTGTGTCTGTCTTCTGTCTTACTCTCTTTCTCTGCTGCCTCTCTCTCTCTGTCTCTCTTTCTGTCTTCTCTCTCTGTTTCTTCTCTCTGTGTGTCTCTTTGTCTTCTGTCTTTCTCTTTTTTCTTCTGCCTGTCTTCTCTGTCTTTTCTCTTTCTCTGTCTTTCCTTCTCTGTTCTGTGTGTCGGTCGTCTCTCTCTCTCTCTCTCTCCCTGTCTGTCTATTGTCTCTCTCTCTCTCTCTGCCCATCTGTTTCTCTCTCTGTCTCTTTCTCTCTGTCTCTGCCTGTCTCTCTCTCTGTGTGTCTGTCTTGTGTCTTATGTCTTTCTCTGCCTGTCTGTCTGTCTGTCTCTCTCCTCTCCTTCTCCCTCCCTGTCTGTCTGTTTCTCTTCTCTGTCTCTTTCTTCTCTCTCTCTTCTGTCTGTTGTCTCTCTTCTCTCTTTCTGTCTGTTTCTCCTCTGTCTGTCTTTCCTCTCTGTCTCTTTCTCTCTATCTGTCTCTCTTTCTCTCTGTCTGTCTGTCTCTGTCTCTCTCTCTCTCTCTCCCCTCTGTGTGTGTCTGCCTTCCATCTTACTCTCTTCTCTGCCTGTCTGTCTGCCTGTTCTGTCTGTCTCTCTCCTGTGTCTGTCTCTCTCCCTCCCTGTCTCTGTTTCTTCTCTCTCTTTCTGTTTCTGTCTCTGTCTCATCCTTCTGTCTTTCTCTTCTTCTCTGTCTCTCTTTTTCTTGTCTCTCTCTGTCTTCTGTTGTCTCTCTTGTCTCTGTCTCTCTCTGTCTCTGTCTCTCTTCTCTCTCTCCTCTCTCTTCTCTTCTCTTCTCGCTCGCTCGTCGCTCTCTGGCTGTCGCTATCTCCCGCCCTCTGTTTCTTTGCAAAATAAGCTCAAGTACATCTAATCTAATCCATTACCAAGGCCTGAATTCTTAACTTCAGACATCCCAGATTTGATCTCCCTACAGAATGCTGTACAGAACTGGTGAGTTGATTTCTGGACTTGGATACCTCATAGATACTACATATGAATAAAGATCCAACCCTAAAATCTGGGGTTGCTTCTCCCTCGACTGTCTCGAAAAATCCTGCCTCTGTTCACCTAGGATGCTGGGAGGGTTTTCTCAATATGCATCTGCCCATGTCCTAAATGACCTGTGAGCGAGCCCTGTCCGTTCTGCCTCAAATATGTATCTGCAAACACTTCTCTCCATTTCCACAACTACCCACGGCCCCCTGTGGAACCACTGGCTCTTTGAAAAAAATCCCAGAAGTGGTTTTGGTTTTTGGCTGGAGGCCTAAGCCTGCTGAGAACTTTCCTGCCCAGGATCCTGTGTGAACAAAAGTGCCTCTGCTGGGAGCTGAGATCCTCGGGACGATGCTTGCTAGTGCTGGATGAGTCTCTGGAAGGACGCACGGGACTCCGCAAAGCTGACCTGTCCCACTAAGGTCAAATGGATACCTCTGCATTGGCCCGAGGCCTCCAACGTACATCACCCTCACCAACCGTCACCGTCAGCATCCTTGTGAGCCTGCCCAAGGCCCCGAATCTGGGGAGACTCCTGGGAGCCCGGCCTTGGTCGGCTAAAGTCCAAAGGGATGGTGACTTCCACCTGCAATGTCCCCACTGAAGTGCGAAGATGTGGAGCGTAGGTCAGAGAGGGTACCGGGAGGGGAGACGTCCTGACAGGCGATGAGTTCCCTGGGCTCTGGCCACCCCACCCACTTCTCACGTCCCGGACACCCGCGGGACACTGCCGCTTTATCCCCTCCTCTGTCCACAGCCACCCCCACCACACCCCGCAACCCACACACACACGCTGGAGGTTACAAAACCACACAGCGTGAATAGAGGCTGGCGGAGCGAGAGCCCATTTCACGAGGGGTGGGGTGCGGGTTTGGGGTGTGTAGAGAGCCCGATTCTCCCTCTTGGGTGGCTACAGGCTAGAAATGAATATCGCTTCTTGGGCGGAGGGTCCTCCTTAGGCCATCACCGTTTGTGGGACTATCTCTCAAACCCTCCCTTGAGGCCACAAAATAGATTCCACCCCACCCCTCGACGTTTCCCCCGGGTGCTGGATGTATCCTGTCAAGAGACCTGAGCCTGACAGGTTGAGTTAAACACCTTTATTGGCTTTGAGTGTTTGTTTCTTTCTGAGATGGAGTCTTGCTCTGTCGCCCAGGCTGGAGTGCAGTGGCGTGATCTCAGCTCACTGCAACCTCTGCCTCCTGGGTTCAAGTGATTCTCCTGCCTCAGCGTCACCATGCCCAGCTCAATTTTTTATTTTTAGTAGACACGGGGTTTCACCTTGGTTCATTGGTTTTCACTGGAGATTCTAGATTCGAGCCACATCTCATGCTGTGCCACAGAAAGACTTCTTTTTTTTAAAAAAAAAAAAGCACAACATATCTGCTTTATTTGAGTGGCTTCGTATAATTGTGTTATAGTTGAAGAAAAGGTATTAGACACTGTGCTAATGATAGTAAAAGTGAAACCAAAAGAAAGGCTATCTATTTTGTAGTTAACATAAAGTTGCTCAGTGTTTAGAGCTACCTAAATACATCAGCATTTAAACTCTTCCTAGGAAAATCTTGCCAATCTGAATAATCCTCCTTTAAACACAATTTTTGATAGGGTTGCTTTTAAGAATGCGACTCCTGCAAAATAGCTGAACAGACAATACACATTTAAAGAAAACAACACCAGGATCAACCAGACTTGGGAAAAAATCAAAAACAACACGAGTCTTATGAAGAACTGAGTTCTTAAAATATGACGGAGAACACAGCTATCGGAATAGAAGGCAGGATTGGCAAGTTGATTGTTACATTGGTCAGCAATAGCTAGCACTATCTTTTTGGCCATCTTTCAGGCAATGTAACTACTACAGCAAAATGAGATATAATCCATTAAACAACATATTCACAAATCAAAAAATGTTTTAGTAATAGAATGCTTCAGATTTAGAAGCAAATCAAATGATACAACTCCACTGCTGTAATAGTTAACCCCAAAGATAACCGTATCTGACAAAAAAATCTACCACAGAGTCATGACTTCAGAATTATAGTTTCCCTTGATATTTATTTATGTATTTTTTTTAATTTTTTTTTCTTGAGAAAAAATCTCACTCTGTCGCCCAGGCTGAGTGCAATGGTGTGATCTCGGCTCACTGCCACCTCCACTTCCCGGGTTCAAGCATCTGTCCTGCCTCAGCCTCCCACGTAGCTGGGACTACAGGCACCCTCCACCACGCCCACCTAATTTTTATACTTTTAATAGAGATGGGGTTCCACCATGTTGGCCAGGATGGTCTTGATCTCTTGACCTTGTGAGCCGCCTGCCTCGGCCTCCGAAAGTGCTGAGATGACAGGCGTGAGCCACCACGTCCGGCCTTCTCTTGATGTTTAAACTATTAAGTCAGTCCAGAAAAATACAACAAATGTCAACAGTAAGTATGGTGTTGAGGCAGAAGTAGGAACAAACGTTTTCATATCTTATTCAGTTGATAACAATATGACCTAGGTAGTAATTTCCGATGTGTCTACTTATACACAAGTACAAAACAGAGATATTGCTAAATAAAAGGGTACACTAACTTCTTCTTTTTTTTTTTTTTTTTTTGAGACGGAATCTCTCTCTGTCGCCCAGGCTGGAGTGCTGTGGCGCGACCTCGGCTCACTGCAAGCTCTGCCTCCCGGGTTCACGCCATTCTCCTGCCTCAGCCTCCCGAGTAGCTGGGACTACAGGCGCCTGCCACCGCGCCCGGCTAATTTTTTGTATTTTGAGTAGAGACGGGGTTTCACCGTGTTAGCCAGGATGGTCTCGATCTCCTGACCTCGTGATCCACCCGTCTCGGCCTCCCAAAGTGCTGGGATTACAGGCCTGAGCCACTGCGCCCGGCCCACTAACTTCTTAATAGTAACTCCATAAACTGGAACACTGTCAAAAAGCAGCAACTAGTGAATTGTTGCAATATTTTTTTCTATTATCCGATAAGCGAATTATGCTATTCCTTTCCAATTTCCCAAGCACTCTTTGTCCCAATCACCATTTCGGTGTTCGAAGAAAAAGTAACAAATCAAGTAAGAAAACTAAAGAAACACACACACAAACAAAAGACAACTACAGTATCTGCAAAATTTTGGTAGAACATTGAAACTGTTGAGTATAAGGATCTGACATTCTATTATCATGAGTTAATTTAAGAGTTTATTAAAGACATACATTTCATAAGAAAACATTTCAGTTAGACGTTTTTGACCAGTATGTACCATCCCTAAGTATTTGTAACCAAATTCATGGCAATAAAGAGCTATCTAGCAAGAAAAATTAGCGAGTATGGGCACCATCAATAAGAGTCTGTCTTTACACTTCATTACCACTTACCATGTGTTACAATGTCTAGGATTGACTCTGATAGCATTTCGAAAACAAGCTAATGCTTTGTCCGCTTCTACAGTGAAGACAAACTCAAGCCCTAATACAGTAGAGGCCTAAGCATAATTTGGATCCACTTCGATAGCTCTCTGGAAGAATTTAATTGCCATATCGTGTTCCTGTTGCAAGCGGAAACAGGTCCCTGCAGCACACCAGGCCTCTGGCTGGAGAATTTTTATACATGTCTGTTAAGTCTTTTGACAGAACTGAAAGAACAACATCATTTTGAGAATGCCAAAGTGTTGCAGAGTAGATCTCCACACCTTCGACCCTATAATTCTCAATCCTTCTAACCTCTGAGAATAATCTTTCAGCTTGCATGTACTCTGAAAGCTCAAAATAGGCCCTTCCAATTTGGCACAGTACCCAACCAGTATTGTAGTGGTGAGAAGGTAGAAGGATCAAAATATGGATAGCTTGTTTGCAGTGGTAAGAACACAAAGCTAAATAACCTTTCCCCCTTTCACGAAGAAGGTTCACCATGCCTTCTGCTGCTGCTTTTTGTAGATTAAAAGCCTGAATCTGAGGTGTGATTGTGGGTATTTTCCCTTCTGAAATGATGGAAGAGTCCCATTTTGTCATTTCCAGGCTGCCATTTATGTTAGGTTGAGTTATTCCTCCTTTGTTAATTTTACTTTTTGTTTTTCTGTTTGGGATTTTAGGTGGACACTTCATTTTTAATTTTTTCCTATTCTCCTTGGTTGTGGAGCTGTCACTAGTCAAGAGTTGTGAATTTCTTCGAGGCAGTGCATTTGGGGGAGATGCCACAGTGGGGCTCGATACCTGAGGTGTTGCACTTGTTTGTGGACCAGAACTTTGTGTTTTTGCAAGAATTGGAGTTACTTCTCTGCTATGTCCACTCTGCAAGAAGACAGACTGTGCTCCAGTTTGGCCGACTCTGGCAACAGGCCTTTTTAAGGGTCTCTGGTGGATGGCACGTCAATGACAGAAGGTGTCTAATACTAGTGCAGTTTTGTAAATAGGATCCATCTCCCGGACTTGGGGTTTCTAATGGCAAAATTCCAACACTTGGAGTTAATGGACTAAGAGCTGCTGGTCATCCTGATAAACTTCGACCAGTTTTTGGTTTATTTTGAATCTGTTTAGATAATATGGAAGTTCCTGTTCCCAGTGGGACAGTATCAGGTGAAATGACAGCAGAATCAATAGAAGACTCTGGGGAATCTGTGTTCAAGGAGTACTTTGAATTGGAAGATTCTAAATTCAATCTGTTTAATTCAATTGTGTCCTGGGGTGTTTCCGTAAGAAGGGTCTCAGGCTGTCTGTGACATAGACTATGACGAGGTATTTGTGTGGTGCAACAGTTGGGCAGACAGTTGCAAAAGTTCTGTAAAGATGGGAATTTACATGTTTGGTCAGGATCTAGGCTTTTCACCTATTTCACATAATGATTCAAAGGGATACCAGAGGAGAGGCTTTAAACTAAGGCTCTTTTGGTAACGCTCTGATCCTTTGGCAAGCCGATCTGTCTTGCAATATACATGTCCCAACAATGAAAGAGTAAAGCAAGCTGAATCACCAAACTCAGTAACAATACCATCATGGCTTTTCTGTTTATTAAATACTCCACCCGGTAATATTTGTTCCCCTTCTGCAAGCTTGCTGAGATCAACACAACATTTTGCAAGCAGGTATTTGCATTGCGGTGTAGTACAGCTGTGTCCTTTCAAGAGTCTATATGCTTTATAGACCTTTCCTGAGCGGTAAGAACAGGTTTCCAGTAAAAACAAGGCTTCTTCTGAGTGTACTTCTGCATAAAGGCGTTCTGCGAGGAAAACCGCATCTCGGTAAGCACAGTGGTTTAATGCTTGCCATATAGCAGCCTGGACGGGTTCCTGCAGCACCGTCATCCTCGAGGCTCAGGCCTACTTTCTGCAGTGCCTCAGGCATGCCCCCCGCCCACGCCCCCGTAGCGTCTCCGGGGCCTGCCAGCCCCGGCTCATTTAAACTCACCAGCGACAGTCACCGGGGGATGCGGGCGGCCGAGCCAGAATGACTTCTTTATCCAGTCGACTCTGGAAAGCCCGGCCCCTTGTGATCCATTGCAAACCGAGAGTCACCTCATGTTTGGAAACATGGGGTTTCCATGTTTCCGCTCCCAAGTTCAGTGGAGGGATATAGAATGTAGGACGAAGGACTCTCTTCCTTCTGATTCGGTCTGCACAGTAGGGCCTAGGGCTGGAGCTCTCTCTGTGCGGACCGACCGCTGACATCCATCGGCCCCACCCTGGAACATGGGCCTTGGCAGATTCTGGCCCTTCCTGGCCCTTAAGTCGCTGTCAGAAACCCCATCTCCGGCTCGGATGCCTCGAATGACTGTGGCTTGCACCTCTCTGGAAACATTGGAAATCTCTCCTCTACGCGTGGCCACCTAAAACCGTAGTAGCTCGGGACACACGTGCTTTCAGAAGAGAATGCTGAGAGTCTCTTGCCGACTCTCTCTTGACTTGAGTCCTTCATGGGTGTGTGGTTAAGACGTAGTGAGACCAGAAGTATTAACTCAGGCTGGGTGCTGGTGACTCACGCCTGTAACCCCAACAGTTTGGGAGGCCGAGGCCGTAGGATCCCTTGAGGAATCGCCTAACCCTGGGGAGGTTGAGGCTGCAGCGAGTGAGCCATAATGTTGTCACTGCACTCCAGTCTGGGTGAAAGACAGAGTGAGGCCCTGTCACAGGCAGGCAGGCAGGCAGACAGACAAGAGCTGTATTATGTTCTTCTCAGGGTAGGAAGCAAAAATAACAGAATACAGCACTTAATTTTTTTTTGTGGGGGTATGGAGTTTCACTCTTGATGCCCACGCTGGAGTGCAATGGCACCATCTCGGCTCGCCGCAACCTCCACCTCCCGTGTTCAAGTGATTCTCCTGCCTCAGCATCCTGAGTAGCTGGGATTACAGGCATGGGCCACCACACCTGGCTGATTTTGTATTGTTAGTAGAGACGGCATTTCTCCATGTGGGTCAGGCTGGTCTCGAACTGGCGACCCCAGTAGATCTGCCTGCCTTGGCCTCCCAAAGTGCTGGGAGGACAGGCGTGAGCCATCGCGCCCGGCCGGCTACATTTTTTTTTTTTAGTTTTCAATTTTAATCTATGTATTTATTGACTATTATTTATTTATTTAATTTATTTATTTATTTATTTATTTTCGAGACGGACTCTCGCTCTGTTGCCCAGGCTGGAGTGCAGCAGCACGATCTCGGCTCACTGCAAGCTCTGCCTCCCGGGTTCACGCCATTCTTCTGCCTCAGCCTCCCAAATAGCTGGGACTACAGGCGCCCGCCACCGCGCCTGGCTAACTTTTTGTATTTTGAGTAGAGACGGGGTTTCACTGTGGTAGCCAGGATGGTCTGGATCTCCTGACCCCGTGATCCGTCCGCCTCGGCTTCCCAAAGTGCTGGGATGACAGGCGTGAGCTAGCGCCCCCGGCCTATTTATCTATTTATTAACTTGGAGTCCAGGTTATGAAACCAGTTAGTTTTGTGTGTTTTTTTAGAGACGAGGTTTCACCATGTTGCCAAGGCTTGGATCGAGGGATGCACCTGCCCTCGGCCTCCCAAAAGTGCGGGGATGACAGGCGTGAGCCTACCGCGCCCGGCTCCCCCACCCCCCCGCTTGTCTTCCCGACAGTTTCACGGCAGAGTGCTTAAATTCATTCTAAATAGAAATTTAGGACGTCAGCTTCTGGCCTCATGGACTCTGAGCTGAGGAGTCCCCTGGTCTGTCTATCAGAGGCCCGTACACGTAAGGAGGAGAAAAATCGTAAAGTTTAAAATAAGTAATTTTGTGTTACAGAAATACACGGATATACCAAAAACACAGAAACCAGTCTTTTAGAAATTGCCTTAGTCCTGGTGTCTGTGCTAGTGATTCTCTTCGATTTGGACCTTGAGTGAGAGAATTCCCAGTCGGTCTCTAGTCTCTGGACGGAAGTTCCAGATGATCCGATGGGTGGGGACTTAGGCTGCGTCCTCCCAGGGGCCCTGGTCCATTAGTTGTGGGGAATCGCCTGGGAGGGCGCGGTGACCCACTGTGCTGTGGGGGCCTCCATCCTTCCCCTTCCCTCATCCCCTTCCAGGCGATCCCAATTCATTCCGGGCCGACACTCTCATTGGCAGACATCGGGCATTACCTAGTGGCCACTGTTACTCTGAAAACGGAGGCCTCACAGAGGAAGGAAGCTCAGGCCCCCTGCGCACAGCCCGGGGCAACTGCGTCTTCTCCACCGCCCCCGCCCCCGCCCTCATCTCCAACTTCCTCCCTCCCTTGTTGCCAAGGAAAGCGCCACTTTGAAGACTGGGTCTGATTGACGTTTGATCAGGCAAAAACAAACAAAAAAACAAATAAATAAAATAACATAAAACTAAATAAATAAAGTCAACACATGCAATGCAATGCAATGCAATGCAACAGGCCAGGCGTGGTGGCTCATGCCTGTAATCCCATCACTTTCGGAGGCATAGCTGGGCACGTCACCTGAGGTCGGGAGTTGGAGACAAGCCTGAAAAACATGGAGGAACCCCGTCTCAATTGAAAATACAAAATTAGCCAGGAGTGGTGGCACATGCCTATAATCCCAGCTGCTAGGAAGGCTGAGGCAGGAGAATTGCTTGAACCTGGGAGGCGGAGGTTGCGGTGAGCCGAGATCACGCCACTGCACTCCAGTCTGAGCAACAACAGCGAAACTCCATCTCAAAAAATAAAATAAATAAATAAATAAATACGTATATACATACATACATACATAAAAACCAATAAATAAAATAAAAATAAAATAAAATAAAATAAAATAAAATAAATAACTAGGCCCTGCGCCGTGGCTCAAGCCTACCATCCCAGCACTTCCAGAGGCCGAGGCTGGTGGATCACAAGGCGGTCAGACCAGCAGGGCCAGTATGGTGAAACCCTGTCTCTACTCAAAATACACAAAATTAGCCGGGCGCGGTGCTGTACGTCTGTAATCCCAGCTCCTCGGGAGGCCGAGCTGAGGCAGGAGAATCGCTTGAACCTGGGAGGCGGAGGTTGCAGTGAGCTGACATCGCGCCACTGCACCCCAGCCTGGCCGACAGAGCGAGACTCTGTCTCAAAAAAATAAAAATAAAAATGAAATGTAACAAAATAATTAAAAGGTGAGTTTCTGGGAAAAAAGAAAAAACAGAAAACGACCCCACAGTGACATACACATACGTCTCTCGCCTTTCGAGGCATCAAACACGTTACGAATTATGCGTAATTTCTTTTTGTAACTTTATCTTATTTTATTCTCATGATTTATTTTTTGAGACGGAGTCTCGGAGCCCCGCCCTCCCTCCGTCCCTCTCCCTGGTTGCCCAGACAACCTCAGAGACAGACCCTGGCTGGGCCAGATGGTTCTTCTCTTTGATCCGTTGTTTCCTTGTCTTTCTTCGTGTCTTTAACCCGCGTGGACTCTTCTGCTTGGGTTTTACAGGCGGCAGCTCCACTTTAGGCCTTGTTGTTAGTGGGGACTTTCCTGAGTCTCCCCAGATGTAGTGAAAGCAGGTAGATTTGCCTTGCCTTTTCTCTTTCTTTCTTTCTTTCTTTTCTTTCTTTCTTTCTTTCTTTTTTCTTTCTTCTTTCTCTTTTTCTTTTTCTTTCTTTTTTTTTTTGAGACAGAGTTTCACTCTTGTTGCCCAGGCTAGAGGGCAATGGCACGATCTCGGCTCATGGGCAAACATGGGAAAACATGTGAGTGTCTAGAGGTCAAGTGTTTGAGATATGGCTGTTGAAGAATTGGGTGGGAGAAAGCAGGAGGCAGGAGGCAGCACACCCTGCCTTGTCTATATATTCTGCTTTGCACAAGGCTGATGAACATAGATGTCTCAAATAACTGAAAATGATGTGTCAACAGAAGCCTCCTTATGTGGAATTGGCTGTTGTTGCCAAGCCAGGATGAGCTGAGGATGGAAAATGAAACAGAGCATGAGCTGAGGATGTAGACCACTCAAAGAGGCATGTCCTTGGTAAAAGAGAAAATTTGTCCTGTATACATTTGTGCAAAGAACACTCCTATATTAAATCTTGTGGTTGCAAATGATAGAGGTGCAACTGGAGCCACCTTAGAGAAAAAGGAGGATTTATTGGCTCTTGTAGAAAACCCTGTAAAGAGAAAGATGTAGCTGGCTTCTGGGAGGACAGGGACAGAGGCTGGTCCCCTACTAGCATGGAGACCGAAGCTTTCTTTGTGTCAATTGTCCTCTTTCAAGGACTTTTCCACAAGACTGGCCCACCAATGACAGAAGCTGCTAACTCTTATCTGCCCAGATTTCATTCATCCAATTCGTAAAACATATCAATGGAACACCTATAATATTAGAGACACTTTTCTAGGTGCTGGAAATGGTAGATGAAATGCAAGAAAATAAACTCTGTTCATATTCTAGAGGAGGAAATTCAGGCAGTAAACAAAAGTAAAGAGAAATATTTTACAGCATGTTAGAAAGTAGTTAAGTGCTATGGAAAAAAAAATCAAGCCTAAAGCCAGGCATGGTGGCTCATGCCTGTAATCCCAACACTTTGAGAGCCAGAGGCCAGTGGATCACTTGAGCCCTGGAGTTTGAGACCTCCCTGGGCAACATGGTGAAACCCCGTCTCTACAAAAAATACAAAAGTTAGCTGGGTGTGGTGGCTCATGCCTGTACTCCCAGCTAGTCGGGAGGCTGAGGTGGGAGAATCTCTTGAGCCTGGGAGGTCAAGGCTACAGTGAGCCATGATTGCACCACTGCACTCCAACCTGGGTGTCGGAGTGAGACCCTGTCTGAAAATCAAAACAAAAACAAAAAGAAAAAAAAATTAAGCATAGAGGAAGGATAGAAAATGCTGGAGTGGGGAGTTGCAATTTAAATGGAGTAGTCATGGTGGGCCTTACTAGGAAGATGACATTTGAGCAAAGACCTGAAAGAAGAGAGGGAGTAAGCCATGCAAATAACTGAGGACAAAGGACTGAAGTTAGGGAGAACAGCAAGTGCAAAGGACATGAGGTAGGCATGTACTTGGTGTGTGTGAAGAACAGCAACAGGTCTAAGTCTAAATAGGAGTGAGCAAAGACATGACGCCAGGGAGGTAAGAGAATGTGGGGCAGATTCTGTGGAGTTTTGTGAATCATAGCAAAGACTTTGACCTTGACTTAGAGTATGAGTTAGGCAACTACTAGAGGGTTTTGCATGGAGGAGTGGCATTATCTGATTTGCATTCACCTCTGGCTTCTGTGTTGAGAGTGAACTGTAGAGAGGCAAGGGTGGAAGTAGGGAGACATGTTAGGTACCTATTGCAATCATTCAAGGGGGATATGATGGTGGCTCAGACCAGGTTGAGTCACAATTTTGCTGTCTGAGAGAGAATGATCCTGTTAAGTTCCATGTAAAAACAGAATGAAGTCTATGGGTTCATATGGGTCACACAGGCACAAGTATGACGGGTTACTGCACTGTGAGCAGTTAAGTGGAGTGGTAGAGGTGACAGTTTATATAAAATGTGGGGGGCTGTTTCTAGAAGAGGGGAAGAGAAAGCGTCAGATCACAATAGTTATCTATTTCAGGTGTTGTTTACTCAAGCCTGCTTTGAAATTACACAAGCATTCTTCTGCCTTTGACTGCATGTTTGAATAGCTCTGGGAAAAATTATCTTCCTATAACTCACACAATATATTCCACTACATCCAAGGACTAGTTTGCTGAAAAATCAAGCTAAGATTTTTGTGAAGAACAGAGCTTTGAGTGGATTTGATCCTAACACAATGTCTTTTAGAGTTCTTGACTTCCCTCCTAGAGAAGTTTTCTTTGTTGAAATATAGCTTACTCAATTTCTTATTACTGTCACAACAAATGACTTAAATTATTCCATATGCATGTGCCTGGTTTTCTCAAAAACTACCTCTTTTAGAATGCCACCCTGATTCTCTGAAAAGAGAATGTGTGACAAACATTATAATATTCATGTCATCTTGTCTTCAGAGTGACTCTGGAAAATGCTGGACATAAATTTAGGAGTCTTAAGAGTAAAATAGGCTTTTCCGACATGACTGTTACAATCGCAATGAAAGATTCTAAAAACAGAAATGTTAGTCTTTTTATATTTAACTATGATCTAAATTCAATGACTGGTCCTTAAACAGTGGTCTCTTTCCTCCAATTTCTTTTTTTTTTTCACAAAGGCATGACATGATGGTAACTTCAACCATTTCAAACTGTATCCACTATTAAAATCGATCTCTCTCACAATGACAGTGCACTCCTCCGCTTCAACTTTTATTTGATTTTGTACTCTTGGTCTAGACTGAGTTTAATGTTATCAATTTGCATCCTGGAAAAAGAAGCTGAATATTTCTTTCTTTTTTGTGTACAAGCTTACCTGTGGCCCTTCTAGAGTGAGGTGTTTAGACTGTGTTTATATTGTATACTCTCTGAGTACTGTGAGTTACATCCAGATGGAAATAATTATTCCCAGGTGCGACTAATTCTTGTTAAGGCACCATTCTATTCACCACTGATTCCATGGTCCACACTTTCTGACAGCCAATAGTCACCTTCTGTACCCTCAATGACCAGCTAGCATGTATCTGCCACTTCTCTCTTTTTCTTTCTCTACTCTTCACCCATTTTTTCTCTCCCCTGGATTTAGCACAAAAATGTAAATGGCAACACAAAAATTTGTTCTGAAAGCCTAGATCTGTGTTACATCTTGGAAACGATGTATAGTGTGTTAGATTATTAATTTACATGGAATTATTTTATTTTGATTTTGATTTTTTTGAGATGGAGTTTCGCTTTTGTTGCCTAGGCTGGAGTGCAATGGCGTGATCTCGGCCCACCACAACCTCCACCTCCCGGGTTCAAGCGATTCTCCTGCCTCAGCCTCCCGAGTAGCTGGGATTACAGCCATGCGCCACCACGCCTGGCTAATTTTGTATTCTTAGTAGCGACAGTGTTTCTCCATGTTAGTCAGGCTGAGCTCAAACTCCCGACTTCAGGTGATCGGCCAACCTAGGCCTCCCAAAGTCCTGGGATTACAGGCGTGAGCACCCCCTAGGCTTACACAGAATTAGAATGTAAGAAACCATAATGTATGCCCTAAGTGCTTCTGCTATAAAGGGGAGTATGGAAGGAGACTTGTACTCCAGTGGGGAAGAGTATTTTATCACTGATATTGTTTAGAATTGTTGACACACTGATACAGTAAAAGGCAGACTAATTTTCATTCATGCTATTGTTTTCAAACTCCCTAAAGACAATGCACTTGTTTATTGCCTGTGCTCAGGGCTGACTGTTATTACTGCTTCCACTTTAGTTCACCATTTTCTGGTATTCATTAAGAAAAAAAAGAGAATGAGGACAGCGATTTTTGCCAGTTTTATTCATCAGTGTATCTCAAGGGCCTGGAACAGTGTCCAGCATATATCAAGTGATCAATAAATGGGCTCAATAAATGATTTTTTTAATGAATGCATTTATTATGAGATATTAGCACAAACAAAAGGAGGTATAGAATCAATTTGTAAGATATAAAGAAAAATGTAGCAAATATTTACCAAGCTGACCTAATAAATATCATTTAACACTACTACATCCCTTGAATAAACTTCTCTTGTCATATCTCTTTCCATTATTCCAGAGGCTATAGCAATCTTGAATTAATCTTTATTTTACTTTTTCTATTTTACTGTATTATTTGTTTTCATTCTAAATTGAGTGTGGATTATTTTGTACATACAAAAGAATGTTAGGTAGATAACAAATGCTCATATATCTACCACCTAATTAAGCAATAAATTATTACCAAGACCATTGATGTTTCTGTATTCCTCCCGATCTTAAAAGGCCACATCTTCCTCCCCTTTTCTAAATTTTGTGTTGCTCATTTCCTTGCTTTTTTTTTAGGCTTACTACATTTTAATGTGTGAATATAAAATATTCTTACATTTGACATTTTAAACTTCATGTAAATGGTAAAATATTGTATATATTCATCTATAACTTGCTTTTTGATAAGCATTATGTGTGTGAGAGTTTACTGCTCTGGGGACCAATTATGCTGGCTGTGTACTGCACAACTCTAGGGGGGGCTGTTTGCCGTGAAGTCTGGGTGAATGACAACCCCTGGAGTTATACAGTGTACAACCTGCTTGGCTGTACATAAAAGGCTGTGAGAGATTGTGTTTCCAACTATGGCCACAAAACATCTCCCATCCCAGAAGCTTTTTTGCAATGTGACCTTGTCATGCCCCCATCAAGAAATGGAGTGTATTTTTCCTCCCTGTGGATCTGGGCTGTCCTTGTGACTTATTTCAACTAATAGAATGTAGCAAATTCCAAGACTAAGTAAGAGGTCTCTAACTTCTTCCTGTATCATTTGTAATTCTCCAAGCTACCATGTAAGAAATCTCATTACTCCAAGAACCACCATGTTGTGAGGAAGTCTAAGCTGACATATAGTAAGAGAGAAGTCACTTGGAGGAGCACTGAGGTGCCAGACATGTGCATGAAGCCATATTGCACCTCCTAGCTCAGCCCAATCACAGACTGAATGAAGCAGAGTGAGTGACCCCAGCTGATCCTATGTGGGGCAAATCTGCCCAGCTAAGCCCTGACTAAATTCCTCACCTGCAATATCACGAGCCAGTAAAATGAAACTAGAATAGCCCTTCAAAACATTCTCACTTATCCTGAGTTGGACTGACCAGTCATTGGATGGGGCCACCCCAGCAAAGAAGGTGACCTTGGACCAGGCAGCTCTCTGCAACTGAGGCAGTCCCTGAGGTCCCACCGCTGAAGGTGAACTGCTGACAGCACTACCATAGAGTCTTTATGTTATTCTGTACATAAGATCATGTCATCTGCAAACAGGAACAATTTGACTTCCTCCTTTCCAATTTGGATGCCCTTTATTTCTTTTTCTTGCATAATTGCTCTGACTAGGACTTCCAGTACTATGTTGAATAAGAGTGGTAAGAATAAGCATCTTTGTCTTGTTCTGGTTCTTAGAGGAAAAGCTCACAAGTATTTTATTGTGTAAATATCTATTATTTAACTCTTTTCCTATTGATGGATATTTGGATTCCTGAGATCATCAGATATTCTTTTGAGGGGAAATAAAATCCTTTACAGATAAGCAAATGCTGAGAGATTTTGTCACCACCAGGCCTGCCCTAAAAGAGCTCCTGAAGGAAGCACTAAACATGGAAAGGAACAACTGGTAACAGCCACTGCAAAAATATGCCAAATTATAAAGACCGTCGAGGCTAGGAAGAAACTGTATCAACGAATGAGCAAAATAACCAGCTAATATCATAATGATAGGATCAAATTCACACATAACAATATTAACCTTAAATGCAAATGGGCTAAATGCTCCAATTAAAAGACACAGACTGGCAAATTGGATAGAGAGTCAAGACCCATCAGTGTGCTGTATTCAGAATACCCATCTCACGTACAGAGACACACATAGGCTCAAAATAAAGTGATGGAGGAAGATCTACCAAACAAATAGAAAACAAAAAAAGGCAGGGGTTGCAATCCTAGTCTCGGAAAAAATAGACTTTAAACCAACAAAGGTCAAAAGAGACAAAGAAGGCCATTACATAATGGTAAAGGGATCAATTCAACAAGAAGAGCTAACTATCCTAAATATATGTGCACCCAATACAGGAGAACCCAGATTCATAAAGCAAGTCCTTAGAGACCTACGAAGAAACTTAGACTCCCACACAATAATAATGAGAGACTTTAACACCCCACTGCCAACATTAGACAGATCAACGAGACAGAAAGTTAAAAAGGATATCCAGGACTTGAATTCAGCTCTGCACTAAGCAGACCTAATAGACATCTACAGAACTCTCCACCCCAAGTCAACAGAATATACATTCTTCTCAGCACCACATTGCACTTATTCCAAAATTGACCACATAGTTGGAAGTAGAGCACTCCTCAGCAATTGTAAAAGAACAGAAATTATAACGAACTGTCTCTCAGACCACAGTACAATCAAACTAGAACTCAGGATTAAGAAACTCACTCAAAACCGCTCAACTACATGGAAACTGAACAACCTGGTCCTGAATAACTACTGGTACATAACGAAATGTAGGCAGAAATAAAGATGTTCTTTGAAACCAATGAGAACAAAGACACAACATACCAGAATCTCTGGGACACATTTAAAGCGGTGTGTAGAGGGAAATTTATAGCACTAAATGCCCACAAGAGAAAGCAGGAAAGATCTAAAATTGACACCCTAACATCACAATTGAAAGAACTAGAGAAACAATAGCAAACACATTCAAAAGCTAGCAGAAGGCAAGAAATAACTAAGATCAGAGTAGAACTGAAGGAGACAGAGACACAAAAAGCCTTCAAAAAATCATTGAATCCAGGAGCTGGTTTTTTGAAAAGATCAACAAAATTGACAGACTACTAGCAAGATTAATAAAGAAGAAAAGAGAGAAGAATCAAATAGACGCAATAAAAAATGATAAAGGGGATATCACCAGCGATCCCACAGAAATACAAACTACCATCAGAGAATGCTATAAACACCTCTATGCAAATAAACTAGAAAATCTAGAAGAAATGGACAAATTCCTGGACACATACACCCTCCCAAGACTAAACCAGGAAGAAGCTGTATTTTCCAAGTATGTTAAAGTTTTGCTGTTCATATTTGAGTCCTGAATGAACTGAAAAGCGATTTTTTATGGTCTTAGGTAAAGATCCATTTTTTTTCATACAAATGACTGTTAATTTGCAATAATGCCTCTGTCATATATCAAGTGTCTGCATGTTTTGATGTCTTGCTGGGTTACTGATTGTGTTATTGTGTTCTGCTGGTTCATTTGTCTATCTCTGAGCCAGTGTCTTAGTGCCTTAATTACTATAAATTTATAAGACTTGGAGCAGGGTTCCCTTAACCTTGTCATTCTTCTCCACGCGTGTCTGGGCTGTTCTTCACTCTGCTGTATCATATAAATTTTAAATCAGTTTGTCAAATTCCACACACAAAAATTTATTAGAAATTTGTTCTGTTTTCTATGAAAATGTCTTTATTTTAGAAGTAATCTGTATCTTTCTGAAATCTGAGAAACACTCAATTGAGGGATTTGCTAGCCATTTGTAGTGGGTTGAATGGCGGAGCTTCCAGGCTATGTCCACATCTGAATCTCTGGAACTTATAAATGTGACCTTATTTGGGAAAAGTGTCTTTGCAGATGTAATTAAATTAAGGATCTTGAGAGGAGGAGAATTTCCTGGATTATCCAGGTGGTCCCTAAAGCCAATATTGAATATCCTTATAAGAGATACACAAAAGGAGAGACACAGAGAAGAGGAGGCAAGGTGTTCATGGAGGTGAAGATTGGAGTAATGCAGCCAAAAGCCAACAAACACAGCCACCAAAAGCTGGAAGAGGCAGAAAACAAATTCTCTTCTACAGCCTCCAGAGAGAGTGCCGCCCTGTGACACCTTGATTTCAGAGATACCAGATCTCCAGAACTCTGTGAGAATGTATTTCTGTTGTTTTAAGCCATCCAATTTATGGCAATTTGTTACAGCAGCCACAGGAAACTAATACACCACTCATTTTTGTTTTCTCTAAGCTATTCTCCTGTATTGTTAGATCCCTAGAAAGCAACATACCAGGGGCATATTTTTACCAATATAAATGTTAATAAATATAAATATCTTCACTGGCTGAAGCCAGATATTATGTCTTTGAATTTTCTAAAGTGTATGAAAAGTGACCACATAAAAAAATATCTGCATCTGTGGCAAGACACCAGCTCTAGCTCCTAGGAAAAGGTCAAAGCGGAACATTCCTGTGGGTGAGATGAGTCCATCCTCTCAGTAAATCCAGGAAGCAGATCATGTTGGGGAGAGTCACAAGTTTATTATTAATATAAGTTTTGGTTAAGACAAGTCAAAAAGAAAAATCTTGGTCAGAGTTACTCATGTAAGCTGCTTTCATGGTAAAAAGATGGTGCAAAGGCAGTGGGCAACTTGGTAATGGCATCCCTCAATATGCTTAGCACTTGAGTCTCCTGCTCCAATCTGGACTGGCTGCACATGTCCGGTGCACTGCTATCATCCCAAGATATCCCTTTACCAGCTACCTGGGAACTCCCTTAATCTGTTTACTACATCGAATCTCCTGTTCCCTGTGTCTTATATCTTCCTGTCTTGATTTACTCTTCATATTTTGGTGAGCATCTCCTCCAGTAGCTTCTTGGGAAAGTGTGCTTGGGGAACAAGTAATTTGAGACCTTGCATGTCTACAAATATCTTTATTTACTTACTCTAAAGTGATAGTTTAGTTGAATAAAAATTGTAGCATGAAAATAATTTTCCTTCAAACTTTTAGAGCCATTGCTTCATTGTTTTCTTGCCTTGTTTGCTGCTGTTAAGAATAGAGCCATTCTCCTATCTGATCCTTTGTATAAAATCTATTTTTTCTCTTCTAGAATCTTCTGTTTCTTCCCATTGTGTTGATGTTATCTTGATATAAGCCTATTTTCTCCCACTGTGCTGTGTTCTAGGTAGGCTCCTTTTATCTGACAATTCACGTCCCTGAGTTTGGAGAAATTTTTTTTTACTCTTTCAGTGATGATTTTCCCACCTCTGCTTTCAGCATTCTTTTCTATAACTCACATTTTTCAGGTGTTGTTACCACTTTGTCTGGTCGCTTAATTTTTTCATATTTCTTTCCTCACTGTTTTTCTTCTTTTTGTCCTTGAATTTCACCGATGAGTTTTTAATTTCTGTTATCATTTTACTTAACCGGACAGAATCTCTAGTTAGATGTGGAATAGAGGCAGTAATAATCCTTGTTTTGTTCTTGATTTAATTTTTAAGGTAATGTTCTCATGTTTCAGATTTAGGTATTAGGTCGATTTTAAGTCTTTGGTAAATAACTTTTATTAGGTATCTATCATTCCTGGATTGTTAGGCAATTCTATTCCAAATAGGTATTGAATTACATTGAATGCTTGTACTGTATTTTTTAAGATAATTTGTTTTTTCTGGTTTTATCAGTGAATAAAAATCATGGATTTTCCAAAATTAAATTAACTTTACCTTCCTGGGATAAGCACAGCGTAGTTGTAATGTTTTCTGTCTCTTTGTTGCTGGATTCAGTTTGTATATATTTTGTTTAGGTTCTTATATCTGCATTGGTGAGTGAAATTGTTCTGTAGTATTCTTTGCTTATACTTTACTTTTCTGTTTTTGCTATGGAGGTTGTATATAACACAGCTCTCATAACAGTTGGAGAGCTAAAGAGTTTTCTTTCTATTTCTATTCCCTGGAAGAATGTTTATAATATTGGAATGATTTCTTCCTTAAATGCTTAGTAGAACTTGACAGCAAAATAATCGGGGCATGATGCTTTTATATATTGATTTTATTCCCTCATTGTTTATAGCACTACTCAAGATTGCTGTTTTTCTTTGAGTCAGTTTGGATTGGTTATATTTCCTAGGAGTTTTGCCTTTTTAAAGTCCTAAATATATTGGCATTAAAATTTTCATAGTATTATCTCTTCAATACACCAGTTTTTGACTTTGTTGATCCTCTTTGTTGTCTGTCTTTTGTTTTTTTGGCTTTTTTTCAGAGACTGGGTCTTGCTCTGTGCCTAGGCTAAAGTGCAGTGGTGTGATCATAGCTCACTCTAACCTCAAACTCCTGAGTTCAGGAGATCTTCTCACCTCAGCCTCCTGAGTAGCTAAGACTACAGGCATGTGCCAGGTAATTTTAAAATCTTTTTGTAGAGAAAGGGTCTTGCTATATTGCCCAGGCTTGTTTCAAACTCCTGGCCTCAAGCAATCTTCCCACCTAACCTCCCAAAGCACTGGTATTAGAGGTGTTAGCCACCATATCCAGCCTGTCTTCTCTTTTATTATTTAGCTTTATTATCTCTTTTCCTTGGGTTTATCCTGTTTCTCTTTTATTAACTTTTTAAGTTCAATGCTTAGCTCATCACTTTTCATTTTAGCTTATTTCGCAATTTTAACTTTTTATTTCTAAGTAATTGTAGATTCACAGAAAGTTGTGAAAATAATAAAGAGAATTGCTATGTACCCTTCACCCAGTTTCTCCCGGTGGCTACATCTTAAGTAACCATAGTACAATGTCAAATCAAGGAAACTGACATTGGTACAATGTGTATGTATAATTTTATGCTATTTATCACGTGCATTGATTTGTGTAATCCCACCATCACAATCAAGACACAGAACAGTTCCATCATTACCAAGATCTCTCTCCTACCTACCATTTATAGTCACACCCATTCCCTTCCCATCCACCATGCCGAACTCCTGGTAACTACAAATCTGCTCAACATCTCTATAGTTTTATCATTTTGAGAATGTTATATAAATGAAATCATACAGTATGTGACCTTTGAGATTGACCCTTTTCACTTGGCAAAATTCTCTTGCAAGCCATATAAGTTGCATGTATCAATAGTTTGTTCCCTTTTATGGCTGAGAAGTCTTCCATGGTATGGCTATACCACAGTTTGTTTAACCATTCATCTAATGAAGGACATTTAGATTGCTTCCAGTTGTTGATTATTACTCACTTACTAGAAAGAACTATCCAGGAGTTTTTATGTAGAATCCTTGAAATTTTCTATGTAGACCATCATACCATCGAAAAATAGGGATGTTTTTATTTATCCCTTCCTGATCTCTATGGCTTTTATCGTCTTAATGCACTTACTAGGATTCTAGAATTATGCTGAATAAGAGCGGGGAGAACACACATCTTTGCCTTGTTTTTGAACTTAAGAGGAAAGCATTCAGTCTTTCACCATTGCGTATGATGTCAGCTACAGGGTTGTTGAAGATGTTTTTTATTAAGTTGAAGAAGTGCTCCTCTATTCTTGGTTTTCTAAGCATTTTATTTATTTTATTTTATTTTACTTTTTTGAGATGGAGTCTCGCTCTGCCACCCAGGCTGCAGTGCAATGGTGGGATCTCGGCTCACTGCAGCCTCTGCCTCCCAGGTTCAGGCGATTCTCCTGCTCAGCCTCCCAAGTAGCTGGGATTACAGGCATGTGCCAGCATACCTGGCTAATTTTTGTATTTTTAGTAGAAATTGGGTGTCACCATGTTGGCCAGGCTGGTCTTGAACTCCTGACCTCAGGTGATCCACCCTCCTTGGCCTCCGAAAGTGCTGGGATTACAGGAGTGAGCCACCTTGTCCGGACAGTTTTCTGAGCATTTTAATCATGTATGAGTGTTGAATTGTTTTTGCATCATCTTTAGGAAACAAAATTTACATATAAAAATTCATTATTTTAACTATTTTAAAGTGTACAATTCAGTGTTTTGTGTTTTTTAGTATAAACACAATGCTGTTCAACCAACATCGCTGTCCAATTTCAGAGCACTCTTAATACCTCAAAAAGAAACCCCACAACCATTAAGCAGTCACTTCGCATTTCCCCTACCCCTCAGCCCCTGACAACCACTAATATGCATTCTGTCTATGAATTTATCCTGGATATTTCATGTATATGGAATCATACAATAAGTATCTTTTTTGTCTGGCTTCTTTCACTTAGCATAATGTTTTCAACTTCATCCATGTTGTAGCATATATCAATACTTCCTTTCTTTTAATGGCTAAATAATATTCCATTGTATGGCTATACCAAAATTTGTTTAGCCATTCATCAGTTTAGCTATTTTTACTTTTCATCATTATCATCCTTTGAGCTGTTCATCATTATTCATCATTTGAGTTATTTCTACTTTTTGGCTACTATGAATAATGCTGCTATGCACATTCACATTTGAGTTTTTATATAAACATATGTTTTCAATTCTCTTGGACATATACCTAGGAGTGGAAGTGCTGGGTCATATAGCAATTCTATGTTTAACTTTTTAACAAACTGTTCAAATTTAGTGGTAAGCAAGATAAAGGTAAGCTTTGTAGCTGGTCTTTCAGATGGGTCAGAGGAAATGACTGTGATTCTTGTGAATGCAGTCTGTTCTACTCTTTCCCACACCAGCACTAGAAGGCAGAGTATTATTTTCAAGGCTACCACTGAGGTGGAGAGTGAAGGATGGAAATAGGTTAAGTTAACGTGCCACGCAATTTGCTGTTCTTACTGAGATTCAGCTTGTTTTTCTTGATTAAGCATTGGGCTGGTCATTGCAAGCTTCTGCTTGTTTCCAGAGTTCTAAAAAAGTTGATTTTTTGCCAGTTTTTCCATTGCTTTTATGGAAGAACAGACTTTTGAAATTCCTTATTCCACCATCTTCTATAACAGCTTCAACAATCTGGGTGTTAAATTTTGTCAAGTGCTTTTTCTGCATCAATTGATATGATCATATAATTCTTCTTCTCTAGATTTAAATGAGGGCTTATGTGGATTGATTTTCAAATATGGAACCAGCCTTATATCTCTGGGATAAATCTCCTTTGTTCATAATGTGTAATTATTTTATATGTTGCTCAATTCTGTTTGCTAATATTTTCTTAAGTACTTTTGTGCCTATATTCATGATGGTTATTTGTCTGCAGTTTTATTTTTTTCTGGTTTTGGCATCAGAATAATATAGGCCTGATAAAAGCAGTTGGGAAATATTTCCTCCTTTTCTATTCTTTTGGAAAAGATTTTGTAGATTTGGTGCTAAATCTTTTCTAAATGTTTGATAGATGTCACTTGAAATTTATATTTGGTAGAATTCATATGGGCCTGAGGAGTACTTTCTTGGGAGTTTTAAAGTTACAAATTCAGGGCTGAGTGTGGCGGCTTACCCTTGTAATCCCAGAATTATGGGGGGTCAAGGCAAGAGAATCACTTGAGACCAGGAGTGTGAGACCAGCCTGAACAAAATAGTGAGACCCCTGTTCTTTACAAAAAATAGAAAAATGGGGGTGGTGTGAGATGATGGAATAGAAGGCCCCACTAATCATCTCCCCTGCAAGGACACTAATTTAGCAACTATCCACACACACAAAAAGCACCTTTGTAAGAACCAAAAATCAGGTGAGCACTCACAGTACCTAGTTTTAACTTCATATCACTGAAAGAGGCACTAAAGAGGTAGATAAAACAGTCTTGAATCACCCATGCCACTCCTCCCCTCTCCCCCATCCCCTGGCAGCCAAGGTGTGGTGTGGATAGTGTTTTTGTGCCCTGAGGAGAGGGAGAGCCAGCAATTTTGAGTCATTGAACTCAGTGCTGCCCTTGTTATAGCACAAAGCAAAATGAGACCAATTGTAGCTGATGCTTGCCCCCCATGGAGGGTGCATTTAAACCAGCCCAAGCCAAAGGAGAATCACAGATCCTAGTGGTCAGAACTTGAGTTCTGGCAAGCCTTGCCACAACTAGCTAAAGTACTCTGGGGCCCCAAATAAACTTGAAAGGCAGTCTATCCCACAAGGACTGCAACTCCTAGGTGAGTCCTAGGGCTGAACTGGGCTCAGAGCCAGTGGACTAGGGGGAATGGAAGCTACTGAGACACCAGCTGGGGCAGCTAAGAGATTGCTGGCATCACCCCTCTCCTAGCCCCAGGCTGTGCAGCTCAAGGCTCCAAAGAGACCCTTTCCTTCCACTTGAGGAGAGAAGATGAAAGAAAGGGGAAGACTTTGTCTTGCGACTTAGATGCCAGCTCAGTCACAGCAGGATAGGGCATGGGTCAGAGTCATGAGGCCCCCTTTCCAGGCCCTAGCTCTTGGACATTCCTAGACACACCCTAGGCCAGAAGGGAACCCACTGCCTTGAAGGGAAGTACCCAGTCCTGGCAGGATTCATCACCTGCTAACTGAAGAGTCCTTGGGCCCTGAATAACCAGCAGCGATACTCAGGTACTACATCAAGTGTCTTTGGGTGAGACACTGAGGCTTGCTGGCTTCATGTGAGACTCAGCACATTAGCTGTGGTAGCTATGGGGCAAGATTCCTCTTACCTGAGAAAAGCAGATGGAAAAGTAAAGGGAACTTTGTCTTTCACCTTAGGTACCAGCTTGGCAACTAAGCAGGTAGAGCACCAAGCAGGCTCTTGGGGTTCCTGATTCCAGGACTTGGCTCTTGGATGGCATTTCTGGACATGCTCTAGGCCAGAGGGGAGGCTACTCCTCTGAAGAGTGAGTCCCAGGTCAGGCAGCATTCACTACAAGGAGATTGAGGGGCCCTTGGGCCTTGAAGGGAGCATCGGCAGTAGTCCCCAGAGGCCTATGGTAGCAGTGGTCATAAGGTGAGGATCCTCTGCCTTTGGAAAGGAGCAGGATGAATGGGAAGGACTGTGTCTTGTGGTGTGAGTGCCAACTCAGCTGCAGTATAACAGAACACCAGGTGGACTTCTAAGGTTTTTGACTCTAAAGTTTTGATGGCAACTCTGGACCTGCCCAGGTCCTAGGGGGAGCTCGCTGCCTTGAACGGAAGAACATAGGCCTGGCTGGCTTTGCCACCTGCTGATTGTGGAGGCCAAGGACGTTGAGCAAACATAGGTGGAAACCAGGGAGTGGTTACAGCGGGCCTTGGGAAAAATCCAGCACAGTGCTGGCATCAGGTGTGATTCAACACAGTAACGGTGGTGGTAGCCACAGGGGTGCTTGTGTCACTCCAGGTGGCTCAAAACAGAGAGAGACTCAATTTGTATGGAAGAAAGTAAAGGATGAGGACAAGAGTCTCTGCCTAGTAATCCAGAGAATTATGGATCTTGTCGAAGACCATCAAGGCAGTACCTCTATGAGCCTGCAAGAACCACACTGTTACTGGGCTTGGGGTCCCCCCTAAAGCAGATACAGATTAGATGACAACACTCAAGTCCTTTCAAATATCTGGAAAGCCTTTCCAAGAAGGACATGTACAAACAAGCTCAGACTGCAAAGACTACAATGCACAGACACAGATGAACATCTATAAGTATCAAGACAGTCCAGGAAAACGTGACCTCACCAAATGAAGTAAATAAGGCACAAGGGACCAATCTTGGAGAAACACATATGTGACCTTTCAGACACAGAATACAAAATAGCTGTTCTGAGGAAACTCAAAGAAATTCAAGATAACACAGAGAATTCAGAATTTTATCAGATAAATGTAACAAAGAGATTGAAATAATTTAAAAGCATCAAACAGAAATTCTTGAGCTGAAAGATGCAATTGGTATACTGAAGACTGCATCAGAGTCTTAATAGCAGAACTGATTGAGCAGAAGAAAGAATTAGTGAACTTGAAGACAAGTTATTTGAAAATGCACTGTCAGAGAAGACAAAAGACAGAAGAATTTAAAAAAGTGAAGCATGCCTACATGATCTAGAGAATAACCTCAAAAGGGCAAATCTAGGGTTATTGGCCTTAAAGAGGAGTTAGAACAAGAGATGGGGAAGAAAGTTTATTCAAACGGATAATAACACAGAACTTCCCAAACCTAGAGAGAAAGATATCAATATCCAAGTACAAGAAGGCTACAGAACACCAAGCAGATTTAACACAAAGAAGTCTACCTCAAGGCATTTAATAATAATCAAATTCCCAAAGGTCAGCAATAAAGAAAAGATTCTAAAAGCAGCAAGAGAAAAGAAACAAATAACATAAAATAGAGCTCCAATACATCTGGCAGCTGACTTTTCTTTTCTTTTTTTTTTTTTTTTTTTGAGATGGAGTCTCACTCTTTTGCCCAGGCCAGAGTGCAGTGGCGCTATCTTGGTTCACTGCAAGCTCTGCCTCATGGGGTCATGCCATTCTCCTGCCTCAGCCTCCCGAGTAGCTGGGACTACAGGCGCCCGCCACTGTGCCCCGCTAATTTTTTGTATTTTTAGTAGAGACGGGGTTTCACCGTGTTAGCCAGGATGGTCTCGATCTCCTGATTTCCTGATCCGCTCGCCTTGGCCTCCCAACGTGCTGGGATTACAGGCATGAGCCACCACGCCCGGCCTGGCAGCTGACTTTTCATTGGCAACATAACAGGCCAGGAGAGAGTGGTATGACATATTGAAAATACTGAAGGAGACTAGGCCCGGTGGCTCGCGTCAGTAATCCGAGCACTTTGGGAGGCCAAGGCAGCCAGATCACCTAAGGCCAGGAGTTTGAAACCAGCCTTGACCAACATGGTGAAACCCCGTCTCTACTAAAAATACAAAAATTAGCTGGGCATCGTGGCATCCACCTGTAATCCCAGCTGCTAGAGAGGCTGAGGCAGGAGAATCACTTGAACCAGGGAGGCGGAGGTTGCAGTAAGCCGAGATCACACCATTGCACTCTAGCCTGGGCAACAAGAGCAAAACTCTGTCTTAAAAAAAAAAAAGAAGAAGAAAGAAAGAAAGAAAAAAGAAAATACTGAGGGAAAAAAACCTCTTACCCTAGAATAGTACATGCAGCAAAAAAGTCCTTCAAACATGAAGAAGAAATAAAGACTTTCTCAGACAAACAAAAGCTGAGGGACTTCATTGATACCAAATCTGTCTTATGAGAAATGTGAAAGAGAATGTTTCAATCAGAAGGAGAAGGACATGAATGGGCAAAAAGAAATCACCTGGAGGTACAAAACTCACAAGTAATGTAAGTACACAGAGAAACAAAGAATATGATACCACTGTAATTGTGGTGTGTAAACTACTCTTAAGTAAAAAGACTAAATGATGAACCAATAAAAAATAATAACTACAGCTTTTCAAGACATAGTATGATAAGATATAAATAGTAACAATAAAAAGTTAAAAAGCAGGGGGACAATGTGAAGGCACAGAGTATTAGTTTTCTTTTTGCTTGCTTATTTGTTTATACAAACAGTGTTAAGTTCTTAGCAGCTTAAAATAATGAGTTATAAGAGTATTTGCAAGCCTCATAGAAATCTCCAATAAAGAAATGTACAATGGATACACAAAAACAAAAAGCAAGAAACTAAATCATATCACCAGAGAAAATCACCTGTTCTAAAAGGAAGACAGGAAGAAAAGGAAAAAGGGAAAGAGGACCACAAAACAGCTGAAAACACATAACAAAATGGCAGGAGTAAGTCCTTACTTGTCAATAATCACATTTAATATAATTGGACTGAACTCCCAATCAAAACACATAGGCTGGCTGAATGGATAAAAAGACGCATTGATCTATTGCCTACAAAAAGCACATTTCACCTATAAAAATACACACAGACCGAAAATAAAGGAATGGAAAAAGATATTCCATGCCAATGGAAACCAAAAAAGAGCAGGAGTAGCTATACTTATATCAGACAAAGTAGATATCAAGACAAAAACTGTAAGAGACAAAGAAGGTCACTATACAATCATAAAGGGGTCAATTCAGCAAGAGAATATAACAATTTTAAATATATTTGCACTCAACACTGGAGCACCCAGGTGTATAAAGCAAATATTTTTAGAGCTAAAAAGAGAGATCAACCCCAATACAATAATAGCTAGAGACTTCCAGAGAGAAAATCAACAAAGAAACATCAGATTCAATCTACACTATAGACAAAATGGATCTAATAGATATTTAGAGAGCATTTTATTCAACAACTACAGAATATGCATTCTTTTCCTCAGCAAAGGAATCATTCTCAAGGATAGACCATATGATAGGTCACAAAACAAGTCAAATCATTCAAACAATTGAAATAATATCAAGCATCTTCTCTGACCACAGTGGAATAAAACTACAAATCAATAACAGAGAAATTTTGGAAACTATACAAACACATGGAAATTAAACAATATACTCCTGAATGACCAGGAGTCAATGAAAAAATTAAGAAGGAAATTGAAAAATTTCTTGAAACACATAAGGGAAACAAAACATACCAAAACCTATGTGATACAGTGACTAAGAGGGAAGTTTACAGTTGTAAGTGCCTGCATCAAAAAAGAAGAAAAGCTTCAAATAAACAACCTAACAATACATCTTATAGAACTAGAATAGCAAGAGCAAGCCAACCCCAAAATTAGTAGAAGAAAAGAAATAATAAAGATCAGAGCAGAAATAAATGATATTGAAATGAAGAAAACAATACAAAAGATCAATGTAAGAAAAAGTTGTTTTTTTGAAAAGTTAAAAAAAAACCTTTAGCCAGACTAAGAAAAGAAGAGAGACAATCTAAATAATCAAAATCAGAGCTGAAAGAAACATTATAACTGATACCACAGAAATTCAAAAGATCATTAGTGGCTACTATGAGGAACTATATGCGAATATACTGGAAAATCTACAAGAAACCAACAAATTTTGACCAGGTGTGGTGGCTTGCACCTGTCATTCCAGCACTTTGAAAGGTCACTTGAGCCCAGGAGTTTGAGACCAGTCTGGGCAATATAGTGAGACCCCATCTCTACAAAAAATACAAAAGTTAATCAGGTGTGGTGGAATGAGCCTATAGTCCCAGCTACTCAGGAGGCTGAGGTGATCACCTGAAGCCTGGGTAGGTTGAGGCTGCAGTGAGCTGTGATTGCAAAACTGCACTCCAGCATGAACAATAGAGTAAGACCCTGTTTCAAAAAAAAGAAAGAAAACGACAAATTCCTAGACACATACAACCAATAACAAGTAACAAAATTGTATCCCTGATGAGAATTAATGCCAAAATTCTCAGTAAAATACTAATAAACCAAATTCAACAATACATTAAAAAGGTCATTCATCATGACCAAGTGGGATTAATCACAATGCAAGACTCGTTCAACATACACAAATCAATCAATGTGATACATCGTATCAACAGAATGAAGGACAAAAACCATATGATTATTTCAATTGATGCTGAAAAAAGCATTTGATAAAATTCAACGTCCTTTCATGATAAAAACCCTTAAAAAAACTGGGTATAGAAGGGACATACTTCAACATAATAAAAACCATATATGACAGACCCACCGCTAGTATCATACTGAATGGGGAAAAATTGAAAGTCTTTCTCCAAGATCTGAAACACGACAAGGATGCCCACTGTCACCACTGTTATTCAACATAGTACTGGAAGTCCTAGCTAGAGCAATCAGACAAGAGAACGAAATAAAAGGCATCCAAATTGGAAAGGAAGAAGTCAAATTATCCTCGTTTGCAGATAATATGATCTTATATTTGGAAAAATATAAAGACTCCATCAGAAGACTATTAAAAGTGACAAATAATTCAGTAAAGTTTCAGGATACAAAATCAACATAAATAATCAGTAGCATTTCTATATGCAAACAGTGAATACTTTGAAAAATAAAATTAAAATGTAATCCCATTTACAATAGCCACAAATAAAATTAAATACCTAGGAATTAACCAAAGAAGTGAAAAATCTCTATAATGAAAACTATGAACTACTGATGAAAGATATTGAACAGGACACCATAAAAATGGAAAGATATTCCATGTTCATAAATTGGAAGAATCGATATTATTTAAATGTTCATGCTACCCATAGCAATCTACAGATTCAATGCAATCCCTATCAAAATACCAATGACATTCTTCACAGAAATAGAAAAAACAATCCTAAAATTTATGTGGAGCCACAAAAGACCCAGAATAGCCAAAGCTATCCTAAGCAGAAAGAAGAAAACTGGAGGAAACACATTATCTGACTTCAAATTGTCCTACAGAGCTATCATAACCAAGACAGCATGATACTGGCATAAACACAGACACATAGACTAATGGAACAGAATAGGGAACGTAGAAATGAATCCACATACCTACAGTGAACTCATTTTTCAACAAAGGTGCCAAGAACACACACTGGGGGAAAAGACAGTCTCTGCAATAAATGGTGCTGGGAGAAATGGATATTCTATGCATAGCAATGAAACCACCATGCTTAGCTAATTTAAAAAATATTTTTTAGAGATGGGGTCTCACTTTGTTGCCCAGGCTGGTCTTCAACTCCTGGGCTCAAGTGATCCTCCAGTCTCAGCCTCCCAAATAACTAGGATTACAGTCAGGAGCCACTGCATCTGTAAAAATAATTCTATTATCTTCAAGAGATATAAAACAAAATAAGATATCCTTTTTCAAATTACTAGATTGGAAAGATTAAAAAGACTAACAAAGTGGTAGAGTTGCAGTAAATCAGTTACCACTGACAATGTAGAGAGAAGGTAAGAGGAAAACATAAATACAAAACAAAACAGAAAAAAAAGAATGTTATTTTAAATATGACAATATTCAGCATCAGATAAGGTATAAGCCAGTTTCTCAACCTCAGCACTGTTGACATAATTCTTTGCTGTGGGGGACTGTCTTGTGTATTGCAGGAAGTTTTGCAGCATTCCTGGCCTCTACTCACTAGATAAAAGTAGCATCTCCAACTTCTGTCCCCAGATTCTATATTATTTTTGAATTTATCTCTTGGTACAGATTTTTAGTGGTTGCCCTAGGCGTTACATTATACCCCCATCGATTATCGCAGCCGTCTAGTGTCTACATTTTACCACTTTGAGTGAAGTATAGAAATCTTACCTTCCCGCAAGTCTTTATACCCTCCTCTGCTTATAATTGCCTGAAATATTTCCTCTACATACATTGAGGACCACATCACTAATATTATCTTTTTTGACTCAAAACTCAAACAAAATATAGAAAGCTCAAGAGAAGAAAAGTCTATTATATTTATTGTTACTCTTCCCCTTATTTTTTATTCCTTGCTGATGTTTTGAGATTCTTTCTTTTATCATTTCTGTTTTTTTTTTCAAGAATTTCCTTTAGCCATTCTTTTAAGGTAGGACTGCTAGTGACAAATTCTCTTAGTTTTCGTTTATCTGAAAGTGTCTTGATGTTCCCTTTATTCCTGAAGTGTATTTTCACTGCATATAGAATTCTGGGTTAACAGTTCTTTTGTTTTAGCACTTGAAATTATTATTTTTTGTCATTTTCTTCTTTTATTATTATTATGCTTTAAGTTTTAGGGTACATGTGCACAATTTGTAGGTTTGTTACATATGTATCCATGTGCTATGTTGGTGTGCTGCACCCATTAACTCGTCATTTAGCATTAGGTATATCTCCTAATGCTGTCCCTCCCCCCTCCCCCCACTACACAACAGTACCCAGAGTGTGATGTTCCCCTTCTTGTGTCTATGTGTTCTCATTGTTCAATTCCCATCTATGAGTGAGAACATGCAGTGTTTGGTTTTCTGTCCTTGCGATAGTTTGCTGAGAATGATGGTTTCCATTTTCATCCATGTCCCACTAAAGGACATGAACTCATCAATTTTTATGGCTGCATAGTATTCCATGGTGTATATGTGCCACATTTTCTTAATCCAGTCTATCCTTGTTGGATATTTGGGTTGGTTCCAAGTCTTTGATATTGTGAATAGTGCTGCAATAAACATACATGTGCATGTGTCTTTATAGCAGCATGATTTATAGTCCTTTGGGTATATACCCAGTAATGGGATGGCTGGGTCAAATGGTATTTCTAGTTCTAGATCCCTGAGGAATCGCCACACTGACTTCCATAGTGGTTGAACAAGTTTACAGTCCCACCAACAGTGTAAAACTGTTCCTATTTCTCCACATCCTCTCCAGCACCTGTTGTTTCCTGACTTTTTAATGATTGCCATTCTAACTGGTGTGAGACGCTATCTCATCATGGTTTTGACTTGCATTTCTCTGATGGCCAGTCATGATGAGCATTTTTTCATGTGTTTTTTGGCTGTATAAATGTCTTCTTTTGAGAAGTATCTGTTCATGTCCTTCACCCACTTTTTGATGGGGTTGTTTGTTTTTTTCTTGTAAATTTGTTTGAGTTCATTGTAGATTCTGGATATTAGCTCTTTGTCAGATGAGTAGGTTGGAAAAATTTTCTCCCATTTTGTAGGTTGCCTGTTCACTCTGATGGTAGTTTCTTTTGCTGTGCAGAAGCTCTTTAGTTTAATTAGATCCCAATTGTCAATTTTGGCTTTTGTTGCCATGGCTTTTGGTGTTTTAGACATGAACTCCTTGCCCACGCCTATGTCCTGAATGGTATTGCCTAGGTTTTCTTCTAGGGTTTTTATGGTTTTAGGTCTAACATGTAAGTCTTTAATCCACATTGAATTAATTTTTGTATAAAGTGTAAGGAGGGGATCGAGTTTCAGCTTTCTACATATGGCTAGCCAGTTTTCCCAGCACCATTTATTAAATAGGGAATCCTTTTCCCATTGCTTGTTTTTGTCAGGTTTGTCAAAGATCAGATAGTTGTAGATACGCAGCATTATTTCTGAGGGCTCTGTTCTGTTCCATTGATCTATCTCTCTGTTGTGGTACCATTACCATGCTGTTTTGGTTACTGTAGCCTTGTAATATAGTTTGAAGTCAGGTAGCGTGATGCCTCCAGCTTTCTTCTTTTGGCTTAGGATTGACTTGGCGATGCGGGCTTTTTTGTGTTTCCATATGAACTTTAAAGTAGTTTTTTTCCAACTTTGTGAAGAAAGTCATTGGTAGCTTGATGGGGATGGCATTGAATCTATAAATTACCTTGGACACTATGGCCATTTTCACAATATTGATTCTTCCTACTCATGAGTATAGAATGTTCTTCCATTTGTTTGTATCCTCTTTTATTTCATGGAGCAGTGGTTTGTAGTTCTCCTTGAAGAGGTCCTTCACGTCCCTTGTAAGTTGGATTCCTAGGTATTTTATTCTCTTTGAAGCAATTGTGAATGAGAGTTAACTCATGATTTGGCTCTCTGTTTGTCTGTGATTGGTGTATAAAAGTGCTTGTGATTTTTCTACATTGATTTTGTGTCCTGAGACTTTGCTGAAGTTGCTTATCAGCTTAAGGAGATTTTGGGCTGAGGGAATGGGGTTTTCTAGATATACAATCATGTCATCTGCAAACAGAGACAATTTGACTTCATTTTTTCCTAATTGAATACCCTTTATTTCCTTCTCCTGCCTGATTGCCCTGGCCAGAACTTCCAACACTATGTTGAATAGGAGTGGAGAGAGAGGGCATCCCTGTCTTGTGCCAGTTTTCAAAGGGAATGCTTCCAGTTTTTGCCCATTCAGTATGATATTGGCTGTGGGTTTGTCATAGATTGCTCTTATTATTTTGAGATACATCCCAGCAATACCTAATTTATTGAGTGGTTTTAGCATGAAGTGTTGTTCATTTTTGTCAAAGGCCTTTTCTGCATCTATTGAGACAATCATGTGGTTTTTGCCTTTGGTTCTGTTTATATGCTGGATTACATTTATTGATTTGAGTATGTTGAAACAGCCTTGCATCCCAGGGATGAAGCCCACTTGATCATGGTGTATAAGCTTTTTGATGTGCTGCTGGATTCGGTTTGCCAGTATTTTATTGAGGATTTTTGCATCAATGTTCATCAAGGATATTGGTCTGAAATTCTCTTTTTTGGTTGTTCCTCTGTCAGGCTTTGATATCAGGATGATGCTGGCCTCATTAAATGAGTTAGGGAGGATTCCCTCTTTTTCTATTAATTAGTATAGTTTCAGAAGGAATGGTACCAGTTCCTCCTTGTAGCTCTGGTAGAATTCTGCTGTGAATCCATCAGGTCCTGGACTCTTTTTGTTGGTAAGCTATTGATTATTGCCACAATTTCAGAGCCTGTTATTGGTCTATCCAGAGATTCAACTTCTTCCTTGTTTAGTCTTGCGAGGGTGTATTTGTCGAGGAATTTATGCATTTCTTCTATATTTTCTAGTTTATTTGTGTAGAGGTGTTTGTAGTATTCTCTGTGGGATTGGTGATGATATCCCCTTTATCATTTTTTATTGCGTCAATTTGATTCTTCTCTCTTTTCTTCATTAGTCTTGCTAGCGGTCTATCAATTCTGTTGATCTTTTCAAGAAACTAGCTCCTGGATTCATTGATTTTTTTGAAGGGTTTTTTGTATCTCTATTTCCTTCAGTTCTGCTCTGATTTTAGTTATTTCTTGCCTTCTGCTATCTTTTGAGTGTGTTTGCTCTTGCTTTTCTAGTTCTTTTAATTATGATGTTAGGGTGTCAATTTTGGATCTTTCTTGCTTTCTCTTGTGGGCATTTAGTGCTATAAATTTCCCTCTACGCACTGCTTTGAATGTGTCCCAGAGATTCTGGTATGTTGTGTCTTTGTTCTCATTGGTCTCAAAGAATATCTTTATTTCTGCCTTCATTTCGTTATGTACCCAGTAGTCATTCAGGAGCAGGTTGTTCAGTTTCCATGTAGTTGAGCGGTTTTGAGTGAGTTTCTTAATCCTGAGTTCTAGTTTGATTGCACTGTGGTCTGAGAGACAGTTTGTTATAATTTATGTTCTTTTCCGTTTGCTGAAAACATCTTTACTTCCAACTATGTGGTCAATTTTGGAATAGGTGCGGTGTGGTGCTGAAAAAAATGTATATTCTATTGATTTGGGGTGGAGAGTTCTGTAGATGTCTATTAGGTCTACTTCCTGCAGAGCTGAGTTCAATCCCTGGGTATCTTTTTTAACTTTCTGTCTTTTTGATCTGTCTAATGTTGACAGCGGGGTGTTAAAATCTCCCATTATTATTGTGTTGGAGTCTAAGTCTCTTTGTAGGTCAGTCAGGACTTGCTTTATGAATCTGGGTGCTCCTGTATTGGGTGCATATATATTTAGGATAGTTAGCTCTTCTTGTTGAATTGATCCCTTTACCATTATGTGATGGCCTTCTTTGTGTCTTTTGATCTTTGTTGGTTTAAAGTCTATTTTATCAGGGACTAGGATTGCAACCCCTGCCTTTTTTTGTTTTCCATTTGCTTAGTAGATCTTCCTCCATCCCTTTATTTTGAGCCTATATGTGTCTCTGCACGTGAGATGGGTTTCCTGAATACAGCACACTGATGCGTCTTGACTCCTTATCCAATTTGCCAGTCTGTGTCTCTTAATTGGAGGACTTAGCCCGTTTTCATTTAAAGTTAATATTGTTATGTGTGAATTTGATCCTGTCATTATGATGTTAGCTGGTTATTTTCCTCGTTAGTTGATGCCGTTTCTTCCTAGCCTTGATGATCTTTACAATTTGGCATATTTTTGCAGTGGCTGGTACTGGTTTTTCCTTTCCATGTTTAGTGCTTCCTTCAGGAGCTCTTTTAGGGCAGGCCTGGTGGTGACAAAATCTCTAAGCATTTGCTTGTCTGTAAATTATTTTATTTCTCCTTAACTTATGAAGCTTAATTTGGCTGGATATGAAACTCTGGGTTGAAAATTATTTTCTTTAGGAATGTTGAATATTGGCCCCCACTCTCTTCTGGCTTGTAGAGTTTCTGCCGAAAGATCAGCTTTTAGTCTGATGGGCTTCCCTTTGTGGGTACCCTGACCTTTCTCTCTGGCCGCCCTTAACATTTTTTCCCTCATTTCAACTTTGGTGAATCTGACAATTATGTGTCTTGGAGATGCTCTTCTCGGGGAGTGTCTTTGTGGCATTCTCTCTATTTCCTGAATCTGAATGTTGGCCTGTCTTACTAGATTGGGGAAGTTCTCCTGGATAATATCTTGCAGAGTGTCTTCAAACTTGGTTCCATTCTCACTGTCACTTTCAGGTTCACCAGTCAGAAATAGGTTTGGTCTTTTCACATAGTCCCATATTTCTTGGAGGCTTTGTTCGTTTCTTTCTATTCTTTTTTCTCTAAACTTCCCTTCTCACCTCATTTCATTCATTTCATCTTCCATCACTGATACCCTTTCTTCCAGTTGATTGCATCGGCTACTGAGGCTTCTGCATTCTTCACGTAGTTCTCGAAACTTGGCTTTCAGCTCCATCATCTCCTTCAAGCACATCTCTGCATTGGTTATTTTAGTTATACATTTGTCTAATTTTTTTTCAAAGTTTTTAACTTCTTTGGCATTGGTTTGAATTTCCTTCTGTAGCTCAGAGTAGTTTGATCGTCTGAAGACTTCTTCTCTCAGCTCGTCAAAGTCATTCTCCATCCAGCTTTGTTCTGTTGCTGGTGAGGAACTGCGTTCCTTTGGAGGAAGAGAGGTGCTCTGCTTTTTAGAGTTTCCAGTTTTTCTGCTCTGTTTTTTCCCCATCTTTGTAGTTTTATCTACTTTTGGTCTTTGATGATGGTGATGTACAGATGGGTTTTTGGTGTGGGTGTCCTTTCTGTTTGTTAGTTTTCCTTCTACCAGACAGGACCCTCAGCTGCAGGTCTGTTGGAGTTTGCTAGAGGTCCACTCCAGACCCTGTTTGGCTGGGTGTCAGCAGCGGTGGCTGCAGAACAGTGGATTTTCATGAACCACAAATTCAGCTGTCTGATCATTCCTCTGGAAGTTTTGTCTCAGAGGAGTACCTGTCGGAGTGAGGTGTCAGTCTGTCCTTATGGGTGGTGCCTCCTAGTTAGGCTGCTCTGGGGTCAGGGACCCACTTTAGGAGGCAGTCTGCCCATTCTCAGGTCTCCAGCTGTGTGCTGAGAGAACCACTACTCTCTTCAAAGCTGTCAGACAGGGACATTTAAGTCTGCAGAGGTTACTGCTGACTTTTTGTTTGTCTGTGCCCTGCCCCCAGAGGTGAAGCCTACAGAGGCAGGCAGGCTCCTTGAGCTGTGGTGGGCTCCACCCTGTTCGAGCATTCTGGCTGCTTTGTTTACCTACGCAAGCCTGGGCATTGGTGGGTGCCCCTCCCCCAGACTCGCTGCCACCTTGCAGTTTGATTTCAGACTGCTGTGCTAGCAATCAGTGAGACTCTGTGGGCATAGGACCCTCCAAGCCAGGTGCGGGACACAACCTCTTGGTGTGCTGTTTTCCAAGCCCATTGGAAAAGCACAGTATTAGGGTGGGAGTGACCCGATTTTCCAGGCTCCATCTGCCATCCCTTTCTTTGACTAGGAAATGGAACTCCTTGACCCCTTGTGCTTCCCAAGTGAGGCAATTTCTTTCCCGGCTTTGGCTCGCACACGGTGTGCTACAATGACTGTCCTGCACCCACTGTTTGACACTCCCCAGTGAGATGAACACAGTACCTCAGATGGAAATGCAGAAATCACCCTTCTTCTGCATAGCTCACACTGGGAGCTGTAGACAGGAGCTGTTCCTATTCGGCCATCTTGGCTCCACCCATTTTCTTTTTATCTAAATGGTTTCTGATAAGAAATCCCCTGCCACTTGAGCAGTTTTCCCCATCAGTAAGGTCTCATTCATCTTTTTTTGACTTCTGTATATCTATTCTTGTGCCTGAACCACATTGTCTTGATTACTTTAGCTTTGTAGTAAATATTGAAATTGGGAAGTTTGAATTTCTCAGCTTTGTTCTTTTTAAAGGTCATTTTGACTATTCTCAGTCCTTTAAATTTCCATATGAATTTTAGGATCAGTTTTTCAATTTCTGCAAAGTAGTCATTTTGAACATTGGTAGGGATTGTGTTGAGTCTATAGATCAATTTGGGGAGTATTGCGAGCTTAATAGTATTACATCTTCTGATCCCTAAGTACAGGTTTTCTTTCCACTTATTTAGGTCTTCTATAATTGTTTTCAATGGTGATTTGTAATTTCCAGTGTACAAGTCTTGCACTTTTTTGTTAAATTTATTCCTATGTTATTCTTTTTCATGCTATTGTGTAAGATGCTCTCTTGAACCATAAGGTTGAGGGCCATATCCTAGGAATGGCAAAACAGAAGCTATTAGGAGCCAAGACACCCTACACATTTCAGTACCAAAAGAGCTCTGTGCTACCTACCAAGACATTTATATAACAGAAAAATAAACTTCTATCTTGTGCAAATGTGTGTTGAGTGACCTGTCACTCACATAGGAGTTAATCTTAATGAATTTAACTTGTGATGCCATTCATTCATTCATTTTTTCAAATATCTATTGAACATATAAAATGTCACAACACCATGCTAGTCCCTCAATGAGATAAAAAAGCCATGTGAATTTCAAACCAAGCTACTTAAGAGACTCTCAAGTGGTTGGAGAGATAAGATATTCACACTAATAATATTTTTTGAGCAACAACAAAGTAGCATTTGTCTACTTTAATGAACAGCACAGTCCATGCTTGCCTGAACAAGTGAGAGAAAACAGGAGAGTGGGAATAGAAGAGATCCCTGGACTGGATTCTTATAGAAAGATTTGAGGGAGAAATCTTCAACTGGAAGAGAAAGATGCTGAAGCATTTCAGATAGAACATTGAGATGAGCAGAAACAATGTTAACAAAACCTAAAAATATAAGTGAAGATGGCAGGAAAACTGAAGGGACAGTGGAGAAAGGGTCCAAGGACCCCATGAGAGAACTGAGTGCCCAGATACTGTCTGTGGGTAAGGTGAGGATCCTCCCATTAGGTGAGCTAGGCTGGTTTGATTGAGTGGCATACCAAGGGAGGAGCAGTGGGGCCATCAGGCCTCAAGTGCAATCAATAATTTGGTGACTGTCTATAGGGAATCTAAAAACATTATTAAAGCCAACTTAAAGTCAGTTGGCTTTTTATTGCATTGGCAATTCTAAACAATTTCAGTGATAAAATACTCCTCCCTCAAGAAATCTTTTGTCAGTCTATGGCAGTGCTGTCCAATAGAAATATAATGTAAGCAATGTTTTATTTTAAATTTCCCATTAAGAGATAGGCAATATAAAAATAAGTAAATTGCAGAAACTTAAGGTAAAAATGTGGGGCTGATGGAGTGTAAAATGTAGAGATTTTGTAGAGGTTTTTAAAATTTGTTTTTGTTTTTTTAAAGACAGTGTTTTGCTCTGTTGCCCAGGCTAGAGTGCAATGGCATGATCCATAGTTCACTGCAGCCTCGAGCTCCTGGGCTCAATAAATCTTCCTGCCTCAGCCTCCTGAGTAGCTAGGACTACAAGTGTGCACCACCCCATCCAGCTATTTTTTAAAAATATTTTGTAGAGATGGGGTCCACTATGTTGACCAGGGTAGTCTCAAAACTCCTGGCTGCAAATGATCACCTCACCTTGGCCGGCCTGTCAGAGTGCTTGGATTACAGGCATAAGCCTCTATTCTTTTCCTTATGATCTAAAATAAGTTTTCATCTCTTTAAAATAACTTGTTATATCTATAAAATATTTTCTGTAACCCTCACGGTAACCACAATACTAAAACCTATATCAGAATTACTTAAAACAAAACAAAACAAAACAAAAACAGAGAAAGCTGGGCATGGTGGCTCATGCCTATAATCCCAGAACTTTGGGAGGCCAAGGCAGATGGATCATGAAGTCAGGGGTTTGAGACCAGCCCGACCAACATGGTGAAACCCCATCTCTACTAAAAATACAAAAATTAGCCAGGTGTGGTGGTGTGTGCCTGTAATCCCAGCTACTTGGGAGGCTGAGGCAGGAGACTAGCTTGAAACCAGGAGGCGGAGGTTGCAGTGAGCCTAGACTGCACCATTGCACTCTAGCCTGGGCAACAGAGCAAGACTCCATCTCAAAAACAAAAACAAAAACAAAACAAACAAAAAATCCAGAGACAAATTAAAACATATTATCAGAGAAAGTCACTTAACCACAAAAAAAAGACAGTAGGAAAGGAAGAATGGAAAAGAGGAGTTATAAAACAACCAGGAAACAAGCAACAAAATGGCAGTAGTAAGTCCAGTAGGGATTGATAAGTAATATCAATAATAACACTGAATGTTAATCAATTCTCTAATGAAAACATATGGAGTGGCTGAATGGATAAAAAAGATCAACTATATGTTGCCTATAAAAAATCCACTTCACTTACAAAGACACACAGACTGAAAGTGAAAGGAAGGAAAAAAAATATTCCATGTAAGTGGAAAACACAAAAGAGAAGGAGTAGCTATACTTGTATTACATAAAATAGAGTACAAGTCCAAGAATGGAGGATGAGACAAAGAAAGTCACTATATAGTGATAAACAGGTCAATGCACTGAGAGGCTATAACAATTATAAATATCTATGCACCCAACACTGGAGCTACCACATATGGAAAGCAAACATTAATAGTTCTAAAGGGAGAGATAGACTGCAATGCCATAATAGTAGGGGACTTTAACACCACACTCTCAATAATGGACAGATCAACCAGACAGAAAATCAACGGAAAAATATTGGAGTTAAACTACACACTAGATCAAATAGGTCTAACTGATGTTTAATAATATCTCACCCAAGCACTACAGCATACCACATTCTTTTTATGAACACATGGAACAGTCTACAAATAGACCATACCTTAGGCCACAAAACAAGTCTCAACAAATTCAAAAAAGTAGAAATCATATTAAGTGTCTTTTCTGACTACAATGGAATAAAATTAGGAATCATTAACAAGAGGAATCCTGGAAAACACACAAACACATGTAAATTAAACAACATGTTCCTGAAAGACAAATGAGTCAATGAAGAAATTAAGGAGATTTAAAAATTGTTTGAAACAAATGAAAATGAAAATACAGCATACCAAAACACAAAAGTAGTACTAAGCAGTACTGGGATATAGCAAAAGCAGTACTAAGAGGGAAGATGTTAGCAATAAATGCCTATATCAAAAAAGTAGAAATACTTCAAACAAACTACCTAACAATGCATCTCAAGGAACTAGAAAAACAAGAACAAATTAAACCCAAAATCAATAGAAGAAAAGAAAGAACAAAGATCAGAGCAGAAACAAATGACATAAAGACTAAAAAAAAAATAAGAGATTCACAAAATGAAAAGTTGGTTTTTGAAAAGATAAACAAAATAAAGAAAGCTTTAGCTAAATTACCTAGCATAAAAAGAGAGAAGACCCAAATAAATAAAATCAGAAACAAAAAAGGAGACATAACAACTGAGATCACAAAAATAAAAGGAATCATTAAAGCCTATTATGAGCAACTACATGCCAACAAGTTAGGAAATCTAGAAGAAATTGATAAATTCCTGGACATGTACAACCTACCAATATTGAACCATGAAGAAATAGAAAACTTAATAAAACAATAATGAGTAACGAGATTAAAGCTGTAATAAAAGGTCTCCCATCAAAGACAATCCCAGAGCCTGATGGCTACACTGTTGAATTCTATCAAACATTTAAAAAAGAACTAACACCAATTCTACTCAAACTGCTCAAAAACATGAAGAAGGAGGGAACACTTCCAAACTCATTCAGTGAGGCCAGAATTACCTGATACCAAAACCAGGTAAGAACACAACAACAAAAAAGGAAAACTATAGGCCAATATCACTGATGAACATAGATATAAAAATCCTCAACAAAATACTAGCAAACTGAATTCAACAACACATTAAAAAGATCACTTATCATGATCAAGTGTGATTCATCCCACGAATGGAAGGATGATGGTAGAACATATGCGAATCAATAAACATGATACATCACATTAGCAGAACCAAGAACAAAAACCATATGATCATTTCAAGAGATAATGAAAAAACATTCAATAACATTCAACAACTTTTTATCATAAAAACCATCAACAAACTAGGTATAGAAGGAAAATACCTCAAAATAATAAAGGTCATGTATGGCAAATCTGCAGCTGATACAATGAATGGATAAAATAAAAACCTTTTCTCTAGGATCTGGAAAGAGGCAAGAATACCAACTCTCACCACTCTTATTAAACATAGCACTGGAGGTCCTGGGCACAGCAATTAGGCATGAGAAAGAAATGAAATGCATTCATGTTGGAAAGGAAGAAGTGAAGTTAGTTTTGTTCACAGACAACATGATCTTATATGTAGAAAATACTAAAATGCCAACAAAAAAGTGTTTGAACTGATAAATAATTCAGTAAAGTTGCAGTAGAAAAAAATCAACATAGAAAAATCAGTATTTCTATATGCTGACAGCAAACAATCTGAAAAAGAAATCAAGAAAACAATCCATTTATAATAGCTACAAATAATATTTTAAAAACCCAGGAATCAATTTAACCAAAAAAGTGAAAGATCTATGCAAGGAAAACTATAATACGCTGACGAAAGAAATTGAAGAACACACACACACAAAGTGGAAAGATAGTCCATGTTCATGGGTTGGAAGAATTAATATTGTTAAAATGACAATACTTCCCAAAGCAATTTACAAATTCAATGTAACCCCTATAAAAATACCAATGACATTCTTCACAGAAATAAAAATAATAATCTTAACATTTCTTTTCTTTTCTTTTTGTTTTTTTGAGACAGTCTCACTCTGTCACCCAGACTGGAGTGCCATGGCATGATCTTGGCTCACTGCAACCTCTGGCTTCCATGCTCAAGTGATTCTCCTGCCTCAGCCTCCCAAGTAGCTGGGATTACAGTCACCTGCCACCACCCTCAACTAATTTTTATATTTTTAGTAGAGATGAGGTTTCACCATGTTGGCCAGGCTGGTCTCAAACTCCTGACCTCAGGTGATCCACCTGCCTTGGCATCCTAAAGTGTTGGGATTACAGGTGTGAGCCACTGTGTCTGGCCCAAAATCTTAACATTTCTATGGAACCACAAATTATCCCAAATAGCCAAAGCAATCCTGAGCAAAAAGACCAAAGCTGGAGGCATCACACTGCCTGACTTCAAAATATACTACAAAGTTATAGTAATCAAATCAGCATGGTACTGGCATAAAAACAGACACATAGACCAAGAGAACAGAGTAAAGTACCCAGATATAAATCCACACAGTTATAGCCAACTGATTTTTTATTGGTGCCAAGAACACTTATTCGGGAAAGGACAGTCTCTTCAATAAATAGTGCTGAGAAAACTGGATAACCATATCTAGAAGAATGAAACTAAACCCCTATCTTTCACCATATACAAAAATCAAATCAAAATAGATTAAAGACTTACATCTAAGTCCTGAAACTATGAAACTACTAGAAGAAAACATTGAGGAATGTTTTCCAGAACATTGGTCTGGGTAAAAAAAAATTTTGTGTAAGACCTAAAATGCACAGGCAACAAAAACAAAAAACAGACAAATGATATTACATCAAACTAAAAAGCTCCTATACAACAAAGGAAACAATCAATAAAATGAAGGGACAACCATAGAATGGGCTAAAATATTTGCAAATTATCCATCTGACAAGGGACTGATGACCAGAATATATAAGGAGCTCAAAGAACTCAATAGCAAAAATCAAACAAACAAAAAACACAACAACCCTTGATTTTAAAAATGAGCAAAGATTTGGATAAACATTACTCAAGAAGACATACAAATGGCCAACGGGTATATAAAAAAAAAATGCTTAGTATCACCAATCATCAGACAAATGCAAGTGAAAACTTCAATGAAATATCATCTCACTCCAGTTAAAATGGCTTTTATTTTATTTTTATTTATTTATTTATTGAGACGGAGTCTCGCTCTCTTACCCAGGCTGGAGTGTGGTGGCGCAATCTCGGCTGGCTGCAAGCTCCGCCTCCCGGGTTCACGCCATTCTCCTGCCTCAGCCTCTCCGAGTAGCTGGGACTACAGGCGCCTGCCACCACGCCCGGCTAATTTTTTGTATTTTTAGTAGAGACGGGGTTTCACCGTGGTCTCGATCTCCTGACCTTGTGATCCGCCCGCCTCGGCCTCCCAAAGTGCTGGGATTACAAGCGTGAGCCACCGTGCCCGGCCTAAAATGGCTTTTATAAAGAAAACACATAATGAATGGATGCTGGTGAGGATGTAGATAAAAGGGAACCCTTGTACACCATTGGTGGAAGTGTAAATTAATACAGTCACTGTGCAACACTGTATGGAGTTTCCTTAAAAAAAACAAAAATGGAGGCCAGGCATGGTGGCTTACACATGTAATCCCAGCACTTTGTGAGGCCAAGGGAGGTGGATCACTTGAGGTCAGGAGTTTGAGACCAGCCTGGCCAATATGGAGAAATGCCGTCTCTACTAAAAATACAAAAATTAACCAGGCATGGTGGTGCACGCCTGTAATTCCAGCTACTCAGGAGGCTGAGGCACAAGAATCACTTGAACCTGAGAGGCAGAGGTTGCAGTGAGCCGAGATCAGGCCACTGTACTCCAGCCTGGGTGACAGAGCAACACCTTGTCTCAAAAACAAACAAACAAAACTGAAAATGGAACTGCCATATGATCCAGTAGTCCAGCAGTTCCACTACCAGGTACGTATCTAAAAAGAAGGGAATCAATATGTCAAAGATATATATGCACTTCCATGTTTATTATAACACTATTCACAATAGTCCAAATATGGAATCAACCTAAGTGCCCATCAATGAATAAATGGACGAAGAAAATGTGGTATATACACAATGGAATACTATTCAGTTAAAAAGAGTGAGATCCTACTTATTTATTTATTGGACAGGGTCTCACTCTGTAGCCCAGGCTGGAGTACAGTGGTGCAATCTTGGCTCACTGCAACCTCTGCCTCCTTAGCTCAAGTAATCCTCCCACCTCAGCCTCCCAAGTAGCTGGGACCAGAGACATGAGCCACCATACCCAACTAATTTTTGTATTTTTTTGGTGACAGGTTTTCACCATGTTTCCCACGCTGCTCTCAAACTCCTGGACTCAAGCAATCCACCTGCTTCAGCTTCCCAAAGTGCTGGGATTACAGGTGTGAGCCACCGCACATAGCCAAGATCCTGTCATTTAAAGAAACATGGATGGAACTGGAGGTCATTATGGTAAGCCAAGCGCAGAAAGAGAAAATTTGCATGCTCTCTCATATTTGTGAGCTTTAAAAATGGATTTCATGAAGATAGAGAGTAGATTGATGTTTACCAAAAGCCAGAAAGGGTTGAGGAGAGGGAGGCAAAGAGAGACTGATTAATGTGTGTGTACAAATATGCAGTTTGATAGAAGAAATAAGACCTAGTATTTGATAGATCAGTAGAGTGACTATAATGTACAATTATCTATTGTATATTTCAAAATAGCTAAAAGAGGATAATTAGAAAGTTTTTAGCAGGAAGATAAGACAAATCTTTAAGGTAATGGATATCTCAATTACATGAATTTGATCTTTACAAATTATGTGAATTATATGAATTATTAAATTATCACATGTACCATCAAAATATGTACATCTACTATGTATTAATAAAATATTTAATGACAAACATTTCCCAATAGCCATATTAAAAAAAGGAATAAGTGAAATTAATTTTAATAATATACTTAATTTAACCCAACATATCCAAGACATTGTCATTTTAACATGCAATCAATATAAAAATTATTAATGAAATATTTTACATAATTTTTAATGCTTAAAGTTTGAAATCTGATGTGTATTTTCCACTCACAGTATATTTAAATTTGAACTAGGTACATTGTAAGTGCTCAGTAGCTACATGTAGCTAATGGCTATTGCATTGGACAGAGCAGGTTTAAGGTCTAAACAACAGCTGTGGTTTTGGTTGCCTAGTAATAGTATATTAAGAGCTTCAATTTAGCACAATGTTATTACTTATCCTTTAATAAACATTGCAGTCTAAATGGTAGTCAGCTTTGAGAATTCCCAGGCATATAGTCAGCCCCTAAAACATGAGGATTGAGACACATGTATTTGTTTGGATATTAATTTTGTAATGGTTCACAATTGTGAGAGCTGGTTTAGGCACCACTTTTGTCTCTAATTACTGTGGTACTGTATATTCCTAAGAATAAAGAGTAAATTAAAAATAAGCAATAATGTCATAGTGATTGTAAACCAAAAGAAACAGAACATGAGATGGTTCAATTCTATCATTTTATGTTAGAACTTGGAGTTTGTGTTTGTTTTTAAATTCAAAACAGTGAAGCAAAGTAGAAACTGTGGCATCTATTTTTTTTTTTTTAGGCTAGCCAAGTAAAGCAGTGGGAGTGGAAAAGGAACAAAGAAATCTATAACTGCTTGTGATCAATTAGTTGCAAACACCGCTGCATGCACACCAGCCTGTGATATTTTATATTTTTGATGGTGAGTGAAAATATTAGTTCATACATGAAATATATGCATGTATTTAAATAACATTGTTGTCTTAGTTCATTTGGGCTGTTATAACAAAATGCCATAGGCTGGGTAGCCTATAAATAAAAGAAATTTATTTCTCTCTGTTCCAGAGGCTGAGAGGTCCAGGATCAAGGCACCCACAGATTCAGTGTCTGATGAGGGCCCATTTTCTGATTCATGGATAGTGCCTCTTACTGTGTCCTCACATGATGGAATGGCAAACAAGCTTCCTCAGGTCTCTTTTACAACGGCACTAATTCCATTCATGAAGCCTCTGCTTTCATGATCTACTCACTTCCCTGAGGCCCACCTCCTCGTACCCTCACAATGGGGGTTAGGATTTCAACATATAGCCTTTGGGGGAACACAAACATTGAAACCATAACAATTTTGAAATTTGAAATGTATTATTTTAAATTGTTAATTGCTCATTTTTAAGCTAAAAATCAAAACAATAATGATTACTACATTTTCTCATATAGAGATGGATGTGTTAAAAAAAAGATCTACTCTTGAGTGTCACACTGAGTAGGTAGGTTACTGGTTTGACCAGAAAACATTTCCTTACACATCCTTACACATTACTCCTTCCCATCCATACATATCCTTTTTTTATTTAAAATAAAAATCATACACAATACGGTGATCTCTACTGACAGAATCTAAAGTAGTTCAAATCATGGACTGTGTCCAAGTCCACACAGAAAAGTTCTTGTTATTGCCTCCCAAAGCAAAACACCCACAGCCTCTGAGAACATGACTCGTGGTGAACTCACCCTGTCCACTGCAATTATGACAACATTCATTCCCACATAGAGAAGACTTAATCAGAGCCAAGGAATGTACCTCGGTGCCTGATAGAAAAAGTACCATCTCAATGCCAATGTGTTTAAGTAATTAATTCCAGGCCAGAGAATGATGGTACTGAAACTAAGACACTTAGAAATAAATCAAGCCATTTGTAAATTCTGTAACTTGGAGGGCAAATGCCATTTTGTGAATGGGAAGTTTGACATTGGACATTCTAATTAAATGAGCTTGGATACTTTATAGGATAAATCTATGGGCCTAGAATCAAAGAGCATATAATGAAAACTTGCTATAACATGGTTAATTTATGTTATATGTGTCACTCTTATCCCATCCCTATATTAATATGGAGAAAGTTCTGCCGTATGCCTCACTGAATAAGAATATTCCCTCTAGAGCATATAGAGTGAAGTCCATATGCTTCCCTGGGGATGTTCCTTCTATTTCTGAACTGTTTCTTGGCTTTCAATAAATACAGGCTTTATTTTGTTTGTGTATGTATTTGACCTTACTAGTTTCTTTTTTAAATTTTAGCTATCTTGCACTATCAGTTATTGTAATATTATATGTCTATCTCGAGTGGCATTTCTTACAATCTCTGACTTACAGATCTTTATATAGATCCTTCTCCTTCAAAATTGCTGAAACCATAAAAAGCATCAGAATGTAAGTACTCATCTCATACCACAAATCTTTATCTTTTTATTCTTATGCTGTTAGAATTCCAAACTATTTTAGATGGCAGTTCGGTATCTGAAATGATTAATCTACCCATTCTTTGCACATAGCTATTTGTATGAAACACATAGTCTTTAAACAGGCAAGTTATCAATAGGTGCAACCTATTGATAAGTGCATGAAAAACTCATTGCAAAACAACTCCCTACTTTGAATCTTTGATCTTATGGTCTTTTGGATGCTACTCTCCTCATCCCGAAAAAAATTGTTCATGTGCAAAAGGCCTTTGGGCATAACATGACATTTACAATGTATAGAGTGTGCATTTCATGTTTATTTCTCATGTATTTCCCTGGCTAAAGGCTAATATGCAATCTACAACACCCAAATAAATGATTTAATGTATTTTATACAACACATGTTCAAGTAATTAATTTTCTCATGGAAATGTCATACCATTTAACTCACAGTTATGAGCCAAATATCTGTGCAGTAGTCGGTAATGAAAATTTGCATAATCACAGACTGCCCTATTTTCTTTGTGCTCAAATGTAATTTAAAGGGACAGAATTAGGGTGCAGCAGACTTCACATTATTTAATGCTTGATACATAGTAGGTTCTCAATAACTGCTTGTTGGATGAGTAAATACATGATTGGACTGTAAACAGATTTTTACCAAATCTTATGAATTTAGGTTTTTGGTTGGTCTTTCTAGAGTTGTATTATTATATTATGAACACAATTAACTGTATGTGATATGTTTTGAAAATACTTGGTTGCCAAAGAATGAGGGAAAAATAATTATGGATATATGTAAGCAAAAAAAAGATATAAAAACTTATTTATATGCATCAAGTAGGGAACATCTGTATCAGTCAGGTTATTTCCAGCAGCAGGTAAGAGAAATAAGGCTCAAACTGGTTTAAACATAAGAAAATCCATTACAGTTGAGTATCCTTAATCTAAATATCTGAAATCCAAAATGCTCCAAAATGCATTGATATAATGCCACGAGCGAAAAATTCCACACATGAATATTGAAAACAAACTTTGTTTCATACACAAATTTATTTAAAATAGCATGTAAAATTACCTTCAGTCTATGTGTATAAGGTGTATATGAAAAACAAATGCATTTCATGTTTAGACTTGGATCCCATCCCTAAGATATCTCATTATGTATATGGAAATATTCCAAAATCTGAAAAAAATTCCAAATCCAAAATAGGTCATTCCCAACCATTTCAGATACAGGATACTGAACCTCCACCATGTCCAAAGGTAATGCAAGCCTTAGCTCACATTGTGTAGGCAAATAACAGTGTCCACTCCAACACTATCCTTCTTTAGAAGAGGAACTGAACTAGTCAATCAAGAAATACAGGAATACGTTGTGGATTTGGTTTCAGACCACCACAATTAAGCGAATATTACAGTAAAGCAAATCATACAAATTTTTTGGTTTCCCAGTGCATATAAAACTCGTGCTTACACTATGCTGTAGTCTATTAAGTGTGCAATAACATTATGCCTGAAACAAAAAATGAAAAATGCTTTATTGCTAACAAATAAATGAAATAATGAAACAATGCTTTATTGCTAAAAAATGCTAACGATTATCTCAGCCTTCAGTAAGCTGTAATCTTTTTGCTGGTGGAGAGTCTTGCATCAATGCTGGTGGCTGGTGACTGTTCAGGGTGCTGCTTGCAGAAGGTTGGGGTGGCTGTGGCAATTTCTTAAAATGAGAAAACAATGAAGTTTGCCACATTGATTGACTTTCCCTTTCACAGAAGATTTCTCTGTAGCATGCAAGGCTGTTTGATAGCATTTTATCCACAAAATGTCTTTCAAAATTGGAGTCAATCCACTCCAACCCTGTTGCTGCTTTATTGACTAAGTTTATATAACATTTGAAATCTTTTGTTGTCATTTCAACATTGTTCACAGCATCTTCACCAGGAGTAGATTCCATCTCAAAAAACCACTTTCTTTGCTCATCCATAAGAAGCAACTCCCCATCCATTCAAGTTTTATCATGAGCTAGCAGCAACTCAATCACATCTTCAGGCTCCACTTCTGATTCTAAGTCTTTTGCTATTTTCACTACATCTGCAGTTACTTTCTCCAAGTCATTGCTGAGGGTTGTAATCAACTTCTTCTAAACTCCTGTTCATGTTGATATTTAGACCTTCTCTAATGAATCATGAATATTTTTAATGGCATCTAGAATGGTGAGCCCTTTGCAGAAGGATTTCAATTTACTTTGTCCAGATTGATCAGAGGAATCACTCTCTATGGAAACTACAGCCTTACAAAATGTATTTCTTAAATAATAAGACTTAAACTCAAAATTACTCCTTGATCCATGGGCTGCAGAATGGATGTTGTGTTAGCAGGCATGAAAACAGCATTAATCTCCTTGTACATCTCTATCAGATCTCTTGGATGACCAGGTATATTGTCAGTGAGTGGTAATATTTGAAAGATTTCTTTTCCAGAGCAGTAGGTCCCAACATTGGGCTTAAAATATTTAGCAAACCATGCTATCAACAGATGTGCTGTCATCCATGTTTTGTTATTTCATTTATAAAGCATAGGCAGAGTAGATTTTGCATAGTTCTTAAAGGCTCTAGGATCTTTTGAATGGTAAGTGAGCATCGGCTTCAACTTGAAATCATCAGCTGCATTAGTCCCTATCAGGAGACTCAACCTGCCTTTTGAAGCTTTAAGCCAGTCATTGACTTCTCCTCTCTAGCTATGAAAGTCCTAGATGGCATCTTCTTCCAATAGAAGACTGTTTCATATAGATTGAAAATCTGTTGTTTAGCGTAGCCCCCTTCATTAATGATCTTAGCTAGATCTTCTGGATAACTTGCTGCAGCTTCTCCATCAGCACTTGCTGCTTCACCTTGCACTTTTATGTTGTGGAAACAGCTTCTTTCCTTAAACCTCATGAACCAACTGCTCTGCTAGCTTCCAACTTTTCTTCTACAGCTTCCTTATCTTTCTCAGCCTTCATAGAATTGAAGAGAGTTAGGGCCTTGCTCTGAATTAGGCTTTGGCTTAATCCTAATCCAGAGCAAGGCCCCAATTCTCTTCAATTCTATGAATGTTGTGGCTGGTTTAGTCTTCTATTCAGACCACTAAAACTTTTTCTACATCAGCAATATGGCTGTTTTGCTTTCTTCTCTTTCATGTGTTTACTGGAAAAACACTTTTAATTTCCTTTAAGGACTCTTTTTTTTTTTGCATTTGCACCTGGCTAACTGGTACAAGAGGCCTAGCTTTTAACATATCTCAGCTTTCCACATGCCTTCCCCACTAAGCTTTATCATTTCTAGCTCTGGATTTAAAGTGAGAAATGTGCGACTCTTCTTTTCACTTGAACACTTGAAGGCCATAGTAGGGTTATTAATTGGCCTAATTTCAATATTGTTGTGTCTCTGGAAATAGGGAGGACTGAGAAGAGAGAGAGAGAGTGACTAAGATGAGGGAATGAGCAGTCGGTGGAGCAGTCAGAACACAGAAACAACATTTATTAAGTTTGTCATGCTCTATGGATGAAATTCATGTTGCCTCAAAGCAATTACAAAAGTAACATCCAAGATTGCTGATCACAGATTGCCATGACAGATAGAATAATGATGAAAAAGTTTGAAAGATTGTGAGAATTACCAAAATATGACACAGAGACAGGAAGGGAGCACATGCTGTTGAAAAAAATGGCACTTGCTTGACACAGGGTTGCCACAAACCTTCAGTTTCTAAAAAAACACAGTTGTCTGTGCAGCACAATAAAGTGAAATGCAATACAACAACATATGGTGTATTCCTATATCTCCACAAAAATAAGGCTGTATTCTCTCCTGAAGATACATTCATCAGTGAATTAAGGAAATGATGACAAGGTGGGAGAATGTAGCCAGTTTGTCCCAAGTCATTATTATTTGTAAAAAAATCACTTTCCCGGCCAGGCATGGTGGCTCATGCCTGTAATCCCAGCACTTTGGGAGGCCGAGGTGGACAGATCACTTGAGGTCAGGAGTTTGAGACCAGCCTGGCCAACATGGTGAAACCCTTTCTCTACTAAAAATACAAAACTTAGCCCCGTGTGGTGGCGGGCACCTATAGTCCCAGCTACTTGGGGGGTTGAGGCAGGAAAATGGCTTGAACCTGGGAAGTGGAGGTTGCAGTGAGCCAAGATCATGCCACTGCACTCCAGCCTGGGCGATAGAGCGAGACTCTGTCTCAAAAAAATAAAAATAAAAATAAAAAATTCACTTTCCCCTTGGTTGATATTTATGAAAACTCCATTATGCTTTAGTTTAATTTTTCTTTTTTTTTTTTTACCTGCTACCTAGTCGGTCTCTCTTTTTCCTTTCAAGAGTGATCTTCATATTCTTTACATCATTTCTTGAACAACAAAAAAAAAGTCTAAGAATTACCAAGACTCTTAATCACTTCCTGCAGGTTTTGTATCTTCTTCAAGTAAACTTGATCTGGAGGTAAAAAAAAAGCCCTATAATCCCCATTTATGCTTATGAAAATGGGTTTATCAGGTGCATTCTGTAAGGATTTCTTCCCCCCACAGTTATTTAACATTTCCTGAAGTTACTCAGATGAATGACTTGGATGGGAAACCCTGCACCTACAGCCTGGATATCATAATTGACCACATCCGGTTTAAGAGGCAAATAAGTGGTGGGTGGGACCTCTAAAGGGCACACTTTCAGGGCTCTGGCCACTTGGACAAAGCGATAGAGATCAAATTAAAGTCTGCTGAACCAAACAAAGGAATTTTGGAAAACAAACCATGCAGGCTCCCAGGATCCATTCACTTTCTGTTCAGCCCACTACACATTTTTGGGTGACTATAATAGTCAAATAGATACAGCTTGTGGTTTTTTTTGAAAGAATTCTTGCCTTTTTGTTAAGGTCTTGCTTTAAATAAGCATCATGACCAAACACTAAGGAAAGCAAAGTCCCATATACGAAAAGAAGAGGAATAATATTGTCTTCTTTTTTTAATGCCTCTATGTTTTTCCATGCATATACTGTATACAATTTTTCTTATGAAAAATGCGGCCTTTGGCCAGATGCAGTGGTGCATGCCTGTAATCCCAGCACTTTGGGAGGCCAAGGCAGGTGGATCACCTGAGGTCAGGAGTTCAAGACCAGCCTGGCCAACGTGGTGAAACACCGTCTCTGCTAAAAATACAAAAATTAGCCGGGTGTGGTGGCACATGCCTGTAATCCCAGCTACGCAGGAGGCTGAGGAGGAGAATTGCTTGAACCTGGGAGGCAGAGGTTTCAGCGAGCCAAGATTGCACCATTGCTCTCCAGCCTGGGCAGCAGAGTGAGACTCTGTTTCAAAAACAAACAAACAATCAAACACAAAGAAAGAAAAATGGGGCCTTTTTTGTTGTTTTTGGCCAGGATTTGAGTTTCTATTATTGTTATTTTGTAGAAGCTTCCTATGGAAAATGGAGCCATTCTTAGGTAAAATTTTGTGTCCTGTCTTTCCCACACTTACGCATTTCTCCATATTACTAATAGTATTCAGAAAAATGATTTTAAATAGTCGTGTCATAAGCCATGCTGTCTAAATACCACTATTAACTTAATTATCTCCTTTTAAATGTATTATTTTAAAAAATTTTAGAGCCAGGGTTGCGTTTTGTCACCTAGGCTTGAGTGCTGTGGCATGATCATAGCTCACTGCAGCCTGGAACTCCTGGACTCAAGCAATCCTCCTGTCTCAACCTCCTGAGTAGCTGGGACTACAGGCATGTGACACTATGCCTGGCTACATTTTAAACTTTTTGTAGAGATGGGGTCTCTTTTTGTTGCCCAGGCTGGTCTCCAACTCCTGGGTTTAAGTGATCCTCCCACCTCGGCCTCCCAAAGCACTGAGATTACAGGTATGAGCCAATGCACCTGGCCTTTTAAAATCCTTTACTTTTATTTTTAAATGGAGATATAATTTATGACTGGAAATACACAGATCTAAAACACACAGTTAAATGAGCTTTGACAAATGCAAACACTCTCTAATCAAGACAAAGAATATTTCCATCACCCCCCAAAATGCTCTTGTGCCTTCTTTGATGGAATATTCCATCTCCTTGCAACCACTGTTCTGATTTCTATGAGCACAGATTCTTTTTGTCTCTTCTTGAACTCCATATAAGTAGAATGATACAGATATACCCTTTTATGTCTGGCTTCTTTTTCACTTAACACTTATTTCACTTAGATTCACCCATGATGTTGTGTTTATTAGCAGTTCATTCTTTTTCACTGCTAGTAATACTCCATTGTATGGACATATCACAATTTGTCTCTTCACCACTTGATAGACATTTGAGTTGTTTCCAATTTGAGTCTATTGTGTACAATACTACCCTAAACATATTTTTCTTTCAAATCAATTTTAAAGGAGGGTGAGAAATGGTAAAAATGATTCCTGCATTAGTGATGATTTTCTTTTGTAAGAGGAGCTACAGAGAAGCAGGGAATGCAGTTGAAGCACTGGGGGTAGGGGAGGTGGATGAAAAATGAAATCAAAGGGACTTTTGAGAAAGATAATCCAAGGGGAAAATTAATTTCCCCTTAGCAAGGATATGAAGAAGCAATAAACAAACAAACAAGCAAACAAACAATTGATGATAGAGAAATGAGAAAGGAAAAACCCACAAAAATGAGAAAAAGTAAAAAAGAATTAGAATCATGATACTTCTCTTTTTAATCATGTTCTTCGAAAACTCTTGGAATGAAGACAAACAAACTTTTGAGCCTCTTCCATGGAGACTTCAGCCCTTCACATGTTCCTGATGCTCTAATGTTTCACATTAGTTTTTTCTATGGGCAACGTTCTTTCCTGTCCCTGCCAGAGCAGAAGAGTGTTCAAAGCAGCTTTGATCAGAGCAGCACACTCAAGGCAGTCTGTAAGGGAAGCCAGGAGGCCTTTTAATTTAAAAATAAGTGCTGCTTTGTCTCCCATGTTTCTTTAATTGAGGCAGAAGCTGAATCTGGGACACAGCTTGGTGGGAGATTGGCTATGACATGGTCACATGGAGCCTGGATTCTGAGCAAAAAGAGGCTGTGTTTGTGTGTGTGTGTGTGTGTGTGTGTGTGTGTGTGTGTGTACATTTACAGGGAAGTATTTTCAACTGTCAGGTCTGTCGGATTAAGATGTCTCAATAGGCTATGAGAGAGAAATAACTGAATCCACATTAACTGTATTCTTTGTAGAAATTTTGCAGCAGGATTTAAATGCCTTCAACCAGAGACAGAGGGAAGTAAGGAAAGGAAAAAGGGCCAAGGTGGCTACAATTGTTTTTATCTTAAAGAGACTCTGCAGGCCTGAGACTTGAAAAATTGTTTTTTTTTCCAGTGATGTTGCCGACATTTTAACCTAGAATATCCTTCTCTTAAAATCAGAGAAGAGGCACAACAATAATTACAGGAAATAGGAGGAAAGAAGAATGAGGAAATATACAAAGTATATGTGAAGACATTGCTGATGAAGTTGTATGGGGCCTTCTGGCATTCTACCTGCCTCCTCCACATGGGTTTGAAGTAAATTTGACAGTTAAAAGCATGAAAGGAGGGAGAAGAATGGTCCGCAGCAGCAGTCTACAGCTATTGAAAGGTGTTAACACGGAGGAGGATTTATTTAGTCTATAAATCCCAGAAGACACAACCATGAGAAATACAGTACAGTTTACAAAAATTCTGATTAAAAAAGAGGAAAAATGTGTTGATGTTAGAACTATAGGAATACAAAATAAAATAACATATACAGTCACTTGGAGGAGTAAAAGTGTTATGCAGATTCAAATCATCATTATTATTCTTCCCTTAAGGGAGATGGTGGTAATTCCACCACTAAAATGCACCAGAGCAGTTCTGTAGATAACATATCCCATAGTGGCTGCTGATACCAAAATACAGGTCCCAAGTATCCTGGGGACCAGGGGAGATCACAGTGTATGATGAAGTCCCTCAGGGAAGAATGTCTGCTTTTCCAAATTCCCAGGAAATTTGGGAAAATTTGACGGGCTTTGCTGCTCCCTGATGTAAATGGCTGCTTCTGTTGAAAAATCTGAAGTGATTTATGTGATTGAGGCCATTGCTTGGTTTGAGGTGATGAGTTAGGTTAGACATTAACCCTTCAAGAAACTTGCTGAGTTATCAGCTATTAAATATTAGAGCATATTCCTCGCAGGAATCAGGCTGGAGTGGGGGATTTTTCCACTTTAGGTGTTTCAGAGAAATCAGAATGGTGCATGTGAGTGTGAAAGAGGGTTCTCTCTGGGAGGCCCTACCCCAACTTTTTTCTTTTTTTTCGAAGACAATGTCTCGTTTCATCGCCCAGGCTGGAGTACAATGATGCAATCTTGGCTCACGCATCTGCGACCACCCAGGTTCAAGCGATTCTCATGCCTCAGCCTCCCGAGTAACTGGGATTACAGGTGTGCACCACCATGCCTGGCTAATTTTTGTATTTTTACTAGAGATGGGGTTTTGTCATATTGGCCAGGCTGGGAGGCCACTTTCATATAGAAAGTACAGTTTTCTGTTCCATTGCATAGCTTGGGGGTGGGAGTTGCCGGGATTTGCAGTAATAACAATCTCATCTCTTTTTAAGTTCATCCTATGTTCTGTGACCTTTACATCTGTTATCTTGTTTAATATTCACAACAACCCTATAAGGTAAGACTTTACAAGTGAGTAAACTGAGACTCAGAGATAGTATATAATTTGACCAGGGTTACAGAATTAGGATATAGACAATTAGAGATTAGAATCCAGCCCTATCTGACTTCACAAAGCCGGTGCTTGCCTCATTTCACCATTAGTCTGTCAGGGGATAGTGGTAGCTCTTCTTCCTGCACTGTGCTTCAATGTCTGGGTTTTCATTTGAAGAAATTCTTTAAAAAAAATAAAATAAAATAAATTTTGGCTGGACAGTGACTCACGCTTGTAATCTTGGTTCTTTGAGAGGCCAAGGCAGGAGGTTTGCATGAGCCCAGGAATTTGAGAGCAGCCTGGGCAACATAGCAAAACTCAGTCTCTACAAAAATTTTTAAAAAATTAGGGACTACACCTATAGTCCCAGCTACTCAGGAGGCTGAGTCAGGGAGGTCAAGGCTGCAGTGAGTCATGATTATGTCACTGCACACCAGCCTGGGTGACAGAGCAAGACTTCATCTGAAAATAAATAAATAAGTAAATAAATAAATAGTATTGTGTATATTTAAGGCATACAACATGGTGTTATAAGATATATATATATATATATATATATATATATATATATATATACTAAAATGGTTACTATAGTGGAGCAAATTAACATATCCATCACCTCAAATTGTAGAGAGCTACCCCCTACACCCACCCCACCCTGTGGCAAGAGCAGCTATAATCTATCCATTTAGCAAAGATCTTGAGTAAAATACACTATTATTAACTATAGTCTTCACGTTATACATTGGATCTTTCAACTTTTTCATCCTTCCTACATATCTGCTACTTTGTATCCTTTGACTTACATCTCCCCATTCCCAGGCCTGGTAAACACTGTTTTATTCTCTCTCTACATATTTGACCTTTTACAAACCATTCCACATATAAGTGAGATGGTGCAAAATTTTCCTTTTTTTTCCCCTCCATTCTCTCATGTGAAATATTTTTCTTTCTGTGTCTGGCTTATCTCACTTAGCATAATGTCCTCCAGGTCCACTTGTGTTGTGGCAAATGGTGGGATCTCTTCTTTTTCTTGAGAGAGAGACAGGGTCTCTCTCACTCTGTTGCCCAGGCTGAAGTGCAGTGGTGTGATCATGGCTCACTGCAGTTTCGACCTCCTGAGCTCAAGTGATGCTCCTGCCTCAGCCTCCTGAGTAGCTGGGACTACAGATGTGCTTCACCATGCCTGGCTAATTGTTAAAATTTTCTTGTGGAGATGAGGATTCACTACGTTGCCCAGACTGGTCTCAAACTCAGAAAGACTCAAGCTATCCTCCCTCCTCCTCATTTAAGGCTGAATAACATTCTATTGTGTGTGTGTGTGTGTGTGTGTGTATATATATATATGTATACATATATGTATACAAATACGTATATATGTATATATACATATATGTACACACACACACACACACCAGTTTCTTTATCCACTTGTACATTGATGGACAAGTAGGTTGTTTCCATATCTTGACTATTGTGAATAGTGCTGCATGATGATTTAACTTCCTTTGGGCATATACACAGAAGAGGGATTATTGGGTCATATGATAGTTCATTTTTTTTTTTTTGAGACAGAGTTTTGTTCTTGTCACCCAGGCTGGAGTGCAATGGTAGGATCTCAGCTTGCCACAACCTCCGCCTCCTGGGTTCAAGCAATTCTCCTGCCTCAGACTCCCAAGTAGCTGGGATTACAGGCATGAACCTTCAAGCCTGACTAATTTTGCATTTTTTTAGTAGAGATGAGGTTTCTCCATGTTGGTCAGGCTGATCTCGAACTCCCGACCTCAGGCGATCTGCCTGCCCTAGCCTCCCAAATTTCTGGCATTACAGGCATAAGCCACCACGCCTGGCGATAGTTCTTTTCTTCTTCTTTTTTTTTTTTTTTTTGAGAAGGAATCTCGCTCTGTCGCCCAGGCTGGAGTGCAGTGGCGAGATCTCAGCTCACGGCAAGCTCCGCCTCTGGGGTTCAGGCCATTCTCCTGCCTCAGCCTCCCTAGTAGCTGGGACTACAGGTGCCCACCACCACGTCCGTCTAATTTTTTGTATTTTTAGTAGACATGGGTTTTCACCATGTTAGCCAGGATGGTCTCGATCTCCTGACCTCGTGATCCGTCCACCTCAGCCTCCCAAAGTGCTGGGATTACAGGCGTGAGCCACCACGCCCAGCTGGTAGTTCTACTTGTAAGTTATTTAGGAACCTCTATACTGTTTTCCATAATGGCTGCACTAATCTACCTTCTCACCAACAGTATACAAGATTTCCCTTTTCTCCACATCTTTGCCAACACTTATCTCTTCGTTTTAATAATAGTCATCTTAACAGGTTTGATGGGGTATCTCACAACGGTTTTGATTTGCATGTTCCTGATAATTAATGATGTTTAGCACTGTTTCATGTACATGTTAGCCATTTTTATGCCATCTTTGGAGAAACATCTATTCAAGTTCTTCGTCCATTTTTCAATTGGGTTTTTGCTATTTAGTTGTATGAGCTCTTTATAAATCTTGGATATTAATCCTTTATCTGATATATGGTTTGCCCAGGGTGCTGGCTAACTTGGTATTTAGCCTTAACTGACTCACGTATCGCCACCTCAGCCCCCATATGAGAGTGGAAGGGAGTACAGGCACCATCTTACCAGGAGGGAAGACCACTGTGTTCTGCAGAGAGAGAACAATGGTGTTACTTTTCTTACCAGATGAGTCTTTCTTAGACATATGACTGCCCAGAAACCCAATGATGCTCACCATCTATAGGGAGATACAAAAACAAATCATATATAACAATTACTGGAGAGGATGGGGGTATGACAGAGGATATGCTGATTCTTCTAGATGCTGTGTTCCAGCTACTTAGTCTGTATGTTACATAACATTCTCAAAGCTCTCCCAGGTCTTTTAGCAATTAACAGGTATCATTAAAATATTATCTTAATTATACTCCCCAACATAAATTTTAGTTTCAGGCTTTTCCTGGTCTTTCCTTCCCTAAGTGCACAAGTAATTCAGAGGCCTGCAAAATAGACTAACCCCATAGGGGATTTGATATCCCAAATCACACTGAAATCTCGAATTTCACCCAAATTTACCAAGAAGGTGAAACTTTAAAATAAATCCCACTGAAGCTGAAACATAGAGGTTTGTAAGCTGTTACTGTTAGTTTGTTCAATACTTTTAGTAACAGAAAAATTTCCCTGAAAGTAGCCAAAGAAGTATCTGGGCTCAACGACAGGATGAGAGGGCCTGCTCAAAGCCATCAGAGTCACATTTGAGACATAGAAATAAAGACACTTCCAGAGAAAACAAACTGCTTCTATATTTATTGGGTTGTTTGAAAAAAGTAATCTGAGGATTCTAGTATTTGGAGATGCAAATCCAAATGTAGTATTCTCTATGGATTACATCGTATGACTTCTTAAAAAGTGGGAGTTAATGTGCCACTTAAATAACTGATTTTCTTGCTAATAAAAATCCAAATTCCTAATCAAACAGGACATACTCGTTGAGTCAAATACTCTTTGGGACTAAGTTATTCAGTTGTTAACTAGGCGTCTTGATAATTTCTTAAAATTTTCTGGGAAATTTAGGAGAAGTATTCAGTAAGTCATTTCTTCAGGAAACAAAGTCAACTTTTGGTCTGAAAACTACATGAAGTTTACATAAGCAGAATGTAGTTGAGGCCCCAGAAGATCTCCGATCCATAAAAAAGATGGTTCTTTTTATATTATGTTCACTCCTATGTGTACACTTTTATATAACAGGGATCATACTTTTTGTATTGTCCTATAACTTGTTACATTTACTAAACAATATGTGGTAGCTCTTTGAGTATCAGTCATGATTAGTTGGCATCTTAACAGCTGCATAGTATTCTGTTTGGATATATTTACATAACTGATCTCCTTTTGATAGATATTTAGGCCATGTTCAATTTTTCCCTATGATAAATAATATCTACCATAATTGAGGATTTACTATGTTCCAGGTACTATTCTAAACACTTCATATATAATAACTGCTTTAATACTCATAGTAAGAATTATAAAGTAAATATATTATTATCCCATTATTGATGAAAAAACTGAGGTGAGAGAGGTAAGCAACTTGTCCAAGATTGTTCATGTAGTAAGCAGCTACAGTATCAGTATTGATGATCAAACTCCACACCCTTTCCCAACCCTTTCTCCTTTATCCACCTCCACCATTACTCTAGAGAAACACCTTCTTTGCAGCTGGGAGAGGTCAATGAGACATACAAAGAAGTCTGCTGGGAGCTTCTTGCAAAGACTTTGCATTTCTTGCAGTCTTGAATATGGAAGAGATAATTTAAGATGATGCAGCTATCTCACCATCTTGCAAGTATAAGGAAAAGGTCAAGGGAATTGCAGAGATGCTAGACCTGACATTGTTAAGCTTGAAACCAATGTCAGGAGCTGCCTGCTTTTAGACTTCATATAATGTGAGAAAAATGAACTCCTATTTAAACCATTGCTGATTTGCTTTTCTGTAACTTGCGCCTAAAGCATTCCTACCTGATACGTAGTCATCCCTCAGTATTGGGGAGATTCGTTCCAGGACCCCTTAGGGTAGCAAAACCCATGATGCTCAAGTTCCTTATACAAAATGGCACGTTTCATCTGTGCACATCCTGCTATATACTTTAAATAATCTCTAAATTACCTACAATATTTAGTACAATGTAAATGCTATGTAAATAGCTGTTATACTGCATTGATTTTTTATTTGTATTATTTTTATCATTTTATTTTTTTTTTTATCTCTCTCTCTCTTTTTTTTTTTTTTTTAGACAGAGTCTCACTCTGTCACCCAGGCTGGAGTGCAATGGCACAATCTCAGCTCACTGCAACCTCCACTTCCCAGGTTCAAGGGATTCTCCTGCCTCAGCCTCCTGAGTAGCTGAGATTACAGGTGCATGCCACCATGCCCAGCTAATTTTTGTATTTTTAGTAGAGATGGGGTTTCACCATGTTGGTCAGGCTAGTCTTGAACTCCTGACTTTGTGATCCACCTGCCTCGGCCTCCCAAAGTGCTGGGATTACAGGCGTGAGCTACCGTGCCCGGCAATCTCTATTTTAAAATATTTCCTGTCTGCAGAACCCACAGATAAGGAGGGCCAACTGTATTCTTGGGGTGGAGCAGGGACTTGGGTCAGGCGGTCTGCAACCAGAGACCATGTTCTTAATCTCTGCACTGTTGTGCACATTTGTATAATCTAAACAAGCTGGGACAAACATCTCTGTGCACACATACTGTTACTAGAAAGAGGTCCCAAACCAGACCCCAAGAGAGGGTTCTTAGAGCTTGCGCAAGAAAGAATTTGGGGTGAGTCCATAGAGTAAAGTGAAAGTAAGTTTATTAAGAAAGTAAAGAAATAGGGCCAGGCATGGTGGCTCACGCTTGTAATCCCAGCACTTTGGGAGGCCGAGGTGGGTGGATGACAAGGTTAGGAGATGAAGACCATCCTGGCTAAAACGGTGAAACGCCTTCTCTACTAAAAATACAAAAAATTAGCTGGGCGTGGTGGCACACACCTGTAATCCCAGCTACTCAGGAGCTTGAGGCAGGAGAAGTGCTTGAACCCAGGAGGCAGAGGTTGTAGTGAGCCGAGTTCATGCCGCAGAACTCCAGCCTGGGCTATAGAGTGAGACCCCATCTCAAAAAAATAAATAAATAAAGTAAAGAAATAAAGAATGGCTACTCCATAGGCAGAGCAGCAGCATGGGCTGTTCACTGCTTATACTTATTGTTACTTCTTAATTATATGCTAAACAAGAGTCAGATTATTCATGAGTTTTCCCAGAAAGGGGTGGGCAATTCCTGGAACTGAGGGATTCTCCCCACTCCCCCCAGCCACTTAGACCATATATGGTAACTTCTTGAGGTTGCCATGGCATTTGTAAACTGTCATGGTGCTGGTAAGAGTGTCTTTTGGCATGCTAATGCATTATAATTAGCGTATAATAAGCAGTGAGGACAACTAGAGGTCATCACCATCTTGGTTTTGGTGGGTTTTAGCTGGTTTCTTTACCTTATGATGTTTTACCAGCAAGGTCTTTGTGACCTGTATTTTGTGCCGACCTCCTATCTCATCCTGTGACTTAGAATGACAAACCTTCTGGGAAAGCAACCCAGTAGGTCTCAGCCTCATTTTACCTAGCCCCTATTCCAAGATGGAGTCACTGTGGTCCAAACGCCTCTGACAATATAACTTCTCTTGCTGTTTTATTAAGGAAGAAAAGTTTCTAGGATTACCTGTTAGACTCTCTGCTTGTGTCCAAACCAAACAGTATAGATAAAGAATGGGGGTGATAAGTTGCAGCAGCAGCATACGTGAGAACGATTGAAGTAATTTAGTATAAAGAACATTCCTTGGGTCATCTGTGAGATGCTGAAAATGCTAACTTGACCTGAGGTGTATGTAGAGAATTGTGATGTCTCTATGGAAATGCAGTGTTTAGCTCTGACAACATAAATGAAGACATTTTCTGACATCAGTATTCTGAGTGAAAGAAACCTTACAATAAAGAATGCTGTCTTATCACAGGTGCATTGAGAGGCAGACACCAAGACAACATTAAATGGGAAAAATTTTATCAAGGAAAATGACCAAGAGAGAAATAGAGAGGGAGCTGGGAAAAGCTGGGAGAACTGAATCTTTCCAACTGCTTATAAAAGCTTTGACTAGGCCCATGTGTAATCAAGACAGCAGCCTGGGCTGGGCACGGTGGCTCACGCCTGTAATCCCAGAACTTTGGGGGGGCCGAGGCAGATGGATCACCTGACATCGGGAGTTCGAGATCAGCCTGACCAGCATGGAGAAACCCCATCTCTACTAAAAATAAAAAATTAGCCAGCTGTGTTGGCACATGCCTGTAATCCCAGCTACTCAGGAGGCTGAGGCAGGAGAATTGCTTGAACCCAGGAGGCAGAGGTTGCAGTGAGCTGAGATCGCACCACTGCATTCCAGCCTGGGCAACAAGAGCGAAACTCTGTCTCACACACACATATACACACACACACACACACACACACACACACACACACACAAAGGAGCAGCCCAGGAGATGGGCCACCAAGGATTTACCAACAGGGTAGGAGGGCACATATTTCTTTGCCCTTGTTTTCCTCAGGAAGCAACATATGAATGGAGGAGGAAGTTTGGGTGTAAGGAAAGTAATAAAGTGTTATTATTACTATTTTGCATAATAACAGGAGGCTTGCAAATCAGTGCAATCAAGAATTAAGAAGGAAAAGATTTTTTGTAGAAATATTTTAAAACATTTAAAGTAATGTGGTGGTGGAAGTGGTGGTGGTATGTGAGACAAAGAGAGGGAGAGAAAGATCCATTCGCCAGCTCCCTGTTAGATACACGAGATTGAGAAGACACTGTGCGCTGCTCTCTGATACCAGCCTGGGAACGCCCACATCTGCCCTGAGCAGCTGTGCAGGGCTTGGAGTCACTTTGGAGCAAATCACCCAGGAGAGAGGGGCTTCATATATAGCCAACCCTTTCTTATCTACCAGGGGACTTACTGGGGTTAGACACAGCTTAGTACAGTTTTAATATGTTATCTCCCTTTTAAACGCATCTAAATGCTTTAACTATAATGAAGGTTTACTTTAAGAAATTTGTAAATCTTCTTTCATGTGTAATTTAAATCTATGTCTAAGGGACTCATCCACGGTGAAAACAGAAAGCAGCTATTGATCACCCTTCATACCATTGTGTTTCTTGTGCTTGGAAGCTTTTATTTTTTTATTTTTAAATCCCTACCTTTCATTTTTCTCCCTTCTTAGATAATTAATCCCAGTTTCTCAAGTTTAGTCTTTTCTTTTAAATCTTAGGCCTTTGAATTCTAGTAAAGTGTTTTGCCTCTTGAGGTTACACTTTCTTTTTCAGGGAAGTTACAGAAAGATTACATTGTTCACTTGAAAGTTGTTAAAAGGTTTAACAGTCTCTTTGCCTTTTACCTCCATTTCTAGGTTCCTATCTTGTTGAGAACAGCTATACTGTTTTGTCAATTACCTTTTTTGTTTGTTTTTCCAAAAACAAATTTACATTCTCATTGAGTTTTCAGGAAATTTGTTTGGAGTACGGGGCCAGGATGAAGAAAAGGCAAGGAGGCCCTCGTCCTGACGCTGCTAGGGGGGTTTAAATATGGTTTTGACCAGAGGCCTGGAGGTGAAATACATAACCCCCTGGGTTCTCTCTTGCTTCAAGGATCATCACTGACCTATGTTCATGCTATTCTGTTGAATCAGGCATGTTCAATAAACAACATTGACTCTGGGGAAGAAAGAATTCCTTCTTAAGGAATACAGGACCTGTAAATATTAAAGGAACATTTTCTCTCAAAGGGATTGTGGTCAACCATACTCTCTCCAGTGGGAAGTGAATTAACTCAGAGCATCAATCTAATTAGAAAAGCCATAGGAATGGTCCTCAAGAGAGGAAGACCTGGAACAAAATCACCCAGGGGACTACACACATTGCTTCTCCCCTTCTCCCTACCTCCAGGGTCTAATGGGGGTAAGAACGGACCAGGGGAAATGGGCATCAGTGGTTTCGACCTGTTTCCCAGGCAATACAGAGAGGCAGCTCTCCCTCGCCCAACTGGGAATCACTGGGCAAGAGACATACCCAGTGTTACTTATGAAAGTTTAAGATACATACTCTTGATTTTAGTTGTAGAAATTTATCATGCAGAAACACTTGTACATTCATTCAAAGATAAATGTGCAAGAATGAGAATTATAGCACTCTGTAATAGTAATGTTAGTAATAATAATAACCTTGATGTACATTAGTAGTGGACTTGTTAAATTTACGGTTTAGCCATACTGTGGAATTCTGTGCCTCGGTTAGAAAAAATGAGGTCGGCCAGGCACGGTGGCTCACTCCTGTAATCCTAGGACTTTGGGGGACCTAGGTGGGCGGATCACTTCACCTCAGGAGTTCAAGACCAGCCTGGCCAAGACGGTGAAACCCCTGTCTCTTCTCTACTAAAAATACAAAAATTAGCCGGGCATGGTGGTGCACACCTGTGATCCCAGCTACTCAGGAGGCTGAGGCAGGAGAATTGCTTGAACCTGGGAGGTGGAGTGTGCAGTGAGCCGAGATGATGCCATTGCACTCCAGCCTGGGCAACAGTTCGAGACTCCATCTCAAAAAAAAAAAAAAAAGAAAAAGAAAAAATGAGGTTCATCTTTATGGTTCCAACTTTAGTATATGTGCTGCCAAAGCAAGCATGAGGTCGATCTTTATGCACTAACATGGAGTGATCGCCAAGGTATACAGTTGAGTGGATAAAGTGGCAAAATGATATGTATAATGTGATATTTTTGTAAAACAAAGAAGAACAGCCAGATTCTTTGTATACACGTTTAAGTGTATAAAAAATTATGGAAAGAGATACACAAATTCCTAGCACTAGTTGCTTAGAAGATGAAAGTAGAATAGGGTGGAACTTTCAATTTTTAAAGTGGACTTTGGAATTTGAACTTTTTTTACAACTAAAATTTATTCATGAGTTATTTTTGTCCAGTGAAAAAGTCAATTAAAAAAATTAGGCTGGGTTCAGTGGCTCATGCCTGTAATCCCAGTATTTTGAGAGGCCAAGGTGGAAGGATCATTTGAGCCCAGGGTTCAAGACCAGCCTGAGCAACATAGCAAGATCCCATCTATAAAAAAAAATAGCTGGGCATGGTGGTGCATGGCTGGAGTCCCAGCTACTTGGGAGACTGAGGTAGGAGGATTGCCTAAGTCCAGGAGGTTGAGGCAGCAGTGAGCTGTGATTGTGTCCTACACTCCAGCCTGGGCAATACAGCAAGGCTCTGTTTCTAAAGAAAAAAAAAAGAAAAAAAAAGAAAAAGAAAAGAAAAAATGCCCAAGAAGTTTCCTTTGCCTCACGTGGTCCTCAATCTCCTCTCCATTACCCTTATGAGCCTCAAGATGACCCTGAGAGGTAGCATTTTCCAGATTTTATCCAAGCCAATCATGATCTCTCTGTTTTGTTTGTTTGTGTGTGGCGGGGGAGTGGGGGAGGTTGAGAAAGATTCTCACTCTGCCACCCAGGCTGCAGTGTAGTGGTACAATCACAGCTCACTGCAGCCTCCATCTCCCAGATTCAAGTGATCCTCCCACCTCAGCCTCCTGAGTACTTGGGACTGCAGGTGCATGTCACTGTGCTTGGCTAATTTTTAATTTTTTTTTATTATGTAGAGACAAGGTCTCACTATGTTGTCCAGGCTGGTCTTGAACTGGGCTCAAGTGATCTTCCTGCCTCAGCTTTCCAAGGTGCTGGGATTATCAGCATGAGCCACGGTGCTGGACCTCTCTGTTTTGAATACAGCTTAAAATGTGGACTTAAATTATGAATAAGTAATTCTTAGTCACAACAGGTCAGGCCCTCATAATCCCCCACTGGGATTAGCCAGCATCTTCCCAAATGGACTCAATGTCTTCCATTCCAAACCCCTTTAGTCTTTCCCAAGACATATTTCTTCCTAACATAAACCTCAACACATCTCTTTCTTGCTTAAGATTCTTCCAGGATTAAACATTGCCTACAGGACAATATCAAAATTCACAAGCATAATTTCCAAGTCCCTACACAATCTGGCCTCTGACAATGTTTTCAGTTTTACCTCCTGCCACTTGCCCTACCCTTTGGCAAGCTAAGTTAGTGACAATTCTTTGAACATGTCATTTGTTTTCATTCTTCGGGTCACTGTACATGTGGAATATTGGGGTTTCTCTGATGAATTCCTACTTATCTTTCCAAACTGAATTCATGTGTCTGAAACCTTTTCTGATCCACTTAAACTCTATCTCCTCTACTTACTCCATGTCCTGTATACCTGGTGCTTTAGACATTTGTGTTTTTTTAACTTGTTTTATTTTTATTTTGTTCTTGTTGTTTTTGTTTTTGTTTTGTTTTGTTTTTTTTCTTTCAAGACGGAGTCTCACTCTGTCGCCCAGGCTGGAGTGCAATGGCGCGATCTTGGCTCGCTGCAACCTCTGCCTCCTGGGTTCAAGCCATTCTCCTGCTTCAGCCTCCCAAGTAGCTGGGATTACAGGCTCTCACAGCCACGCCCAGGTAATTTTTAAATATTTTTAGTAGAGACAGGGTTTCACCATGTTGGCCAGGCTGGTCTCAAACTCCTGACCTCAGGTGATCCACCCATGTCGGCCTCCCAAAGTGCTGGGATTACAGCCGTGAGCCACCGTGCCCAGGCTTTTTAACCTGTTTAGTTGTCCTATTAGACTTTTAACTCCTTGAGCATGGTGACTTTGTTTTCTTTAATATTTGTATATCCAATACCCAGAAGGCATATGATAGACATTAAATGAATGTTTAGTCCATGAATAAATAAAAAATGAATACATAGTCATTTTAAATAAATTTGGGGAAGATAAGGATTTGAAGAGGAGCATGTGCAAGAGAGTCATTATTTGAAATAATCTCCCAGGAGTAAAAGTCGAAGGCCATTGATCTGCAAGATTTGGGCACCAGATGATATAGAAGAATTCTCAGGAAGTAAGAGCCTTATTTGAATAAAATGTGATTATCATTGATTTCAAACATTTCTTTGCCTTGGAAGCTTTTACTTTGCTTTATATAGGATGATATGTTACAGACACATCAACTACACAGCAAAGAAAAAAAGAGGTAAAAATCAGACCCATATGCAAACTCAGTACTAAAAATGTAGTTGCAATTCCACACACAACAGATGAGGTGTGGACTTAAAAAAAAAAGGTGACTGAAGTGAAGAAGAAATCTTTCCCAGAGGAGTATTTTTATTTTTGTTCTTTTACTAAGTACCTGCATATAAAAATTGATATTAAAAGCAGCTGAAGCAAATTTTAATGGGTGGGGAATTATTTTAAAACAGAAACAGTGGACCACTGCACTTTCTTGTATTTACTCATCTGGGTAAGGGCTTCAAAATGTATTAGCCATAAAAGAAAGACTTCAGACAGACATCTGCAACCCAAAATGCTTAGGCTGTTTCAATTATGATGACCATTTTAAGCATTCACTCACTCACTCTCTCTCTCTCTTCTCTCCTTTTTTTTTTTTTTTTTTTTTTGAGATGGAGTCTTGCTCTGTCACCCAGTCTGGAGTGTGGTGGCACGATCTCACCTCACTGTAACCTTCACCTCCCTGGATCAATCGCTTCTCCTGCCTCAGCCTCCCAAGTAGCTGGGATTACAGGCACCCACCATCACACCTGGCTAATTTTTTCCTTTATATTTTTAGTAGAGATGGGGTTTCACCATGTTGGCCAGGCTGGTCTCGAACTCCTGACCTCAAACGATCCACCCACCTCAGCCTCCCAAAGTGCTGGGATTACACCGTTTCTGATCCTTCTTTCTCTCTCTCTCTCTCACACACACACACACACACACACACACACACACCCTCAAGGCCCAAATATGTGTTGATTCATTTTACTAAAAGGCCTTTGCTTTAGACCTTAAGAGATGGGAATAATGACACAAGCTACGAGGAGAGAAAAAAAGCACTTATGAGATAAACTATTACCTCAGTGCAGTAAAGAGTTAACATAGAGTCCTAACTGCTTATCCTTAGAAAGCCTTGCTCGCAAGGTTGGCTCTTAGCTGGTATCCCAGAACTTGAATTTCAGGAGGGTTCCTACCATTTCTACAATTGGTAAGAGTGGCTCACTGTGCCTAAACTTCATGCAAGCAATGCAGTTTATGCTGAACATCTATCTGCTGTCCTTCTGGGAGTCTGGAATTTGGGTACCTGCCAGGCAAGGGGTACTTCCATGACCAGCCCCCCAGGAAAAGCCCTGGGTGCTGAATTTCTAATAAGCTTCCCTGGTAGACATTTCAGAAGTCATTGCTGGGGAAATCAAGTACATCCCTTGTGACTCCACTGGGTGAAGATTGTTGGAAGCTTGCTCCTGGTTTCCTGCAGACTTCACCCCCATGTGCCTTTTGCTTTTGCTGATTTTGCTTTGGGTCTTTTGGCTGTGATATATCCAAACCATGAGTATAATGGTATGCTGAGTCCTGTAAGTCCTCCTAGCAAATTATGGAAACTGAGGATAGTCTTTGGGGTCCCCCATTCCTCCAACACCAGTTTGGATGGTTTTACAACCTTACTTGAAAATTATTCTTATTTAATACTCTCATACCCTCTCCTCGCACATTTTCCTCTTGGATGTGCTGCAAATATCCAGTCACAGAAGAGCCGGCATTTAAAAACAAATCTCATTGTTGCATACATAGTCCTACAAAACAAAATAGAGCTAGAAGTTAAAATTTCCTCCCCAAGTAAGCCAGCTATTTCCGTCTAAACTTAAAGTATTAGAATACTGTAACTGACTTGATGAAAAAATCCGTAGGCACTTTCCACCTTTTGGGAATATTCTGTTTCCCTGTCAAGTCACCTGCCTGACTTTCTAAAAAAGAGGAATGTCTGAGATTTCTCTTTTGTCTTTCCCACCTGGCAAATCTCTACTCAGCCATTGTGTTAGTCTGTTCTTGCACAGTTATGAAGGAATACCTGAGCCTGGGTAATTTATAAAGAAAAGAGATTTATTTGGCTCACCGGTTCTGCAGGCTGTAGAGGAAACATGATGCTGGTATCTGTTTCTGGTGCAGCCTCAGCAAGCTTACAATCACGGTGGAAGGCGATGGGAATCCAGCATGTCATATGGTAAGGGTGAGAGCAAGAGAGAGGGGAAGGTGCCACATGCTTTTAAACAGCCCAATCTTGCATGAATTAACTGAGTTAGAAGTCATTCATTACTGCAAGGAGGCATCAAGCCATTCATGAAGGATCTGGCCACATGACCCCAACACCTCCCATTAGGCCCAACCTCCAACATTGGGGATCACATTTCAACATGAGACTTGGAGGGGACAAACATCCAAACCATATCAGCCTTCAAAATTTATTTCAGATGTCTCCTCCTCAGTGCAGTCTTCTTTTGTAAAAAAAAAAATTAACTTTTATTTTAGATACAGAGGGTACATATGCAGATTTGTCACATGGGAATAGTGTGTGATGCTGAGGCTTGGAGTACGGATCCCATCACCCAGGTAGTAAGCACAGTACCCAATAGATAGTTTTTCAACCCTTGCTGCCCCCTACCTCCCCCCTCTGGTAGTTCCCAGTGTCTATTGTTCTCATCTTTACGTCCATGTGTACCCAGGGTTTAGCTCTCACTTATAAGTGAGAACATTTGGTTTTTTGTTCTCACATTATTTCGCTTAAGAGTATGGTCTCCAACTGCATCCATGTTGCTGCAAAATACATGATTTCATTCTTTTTTATGGCTGTGTGGGATTTTATGATGTATATGTACTACATTTTCATTATCCAATCTACAATTTATGGGCACTTGGGTTGATTCCATGTCTTTGCTATTGTGAATAGTGCAGCAAAGAACATATGAGTACATGTATCTTTTTGGTAGAATAACTCATTTTCCTTAGAGTAGATACCCAGTAATGGGACTGCTGGGTCGAATGGTAGCTCTATTTTAAGTTCTTTGAGAAATCTCCAGACTGCTTTCCACAGTGGCTGGACTAATTAGCATTCCCACCAACAGTGTATAAGCACTCCCTTTTCTCCACAACCTTGCCAGCATCTGCTGTTTTTTGACTTTTTAATAATAAGCATTCTGATTTGTGTGCGATAGTATCTCACTGTGGTTTTGATTTGCATTTATCTGATGATTAGTGATGTTGAGCCTTTTTTTGCATATGTTTGTTGCCTGCTGATATGTCTTATTTTGAGAAGTGTCTGTCCATGTCCTTCACCCATTTTTAATGGGGTTATTTGGGTTTTTTTTTTTTTGCATGTTGTTTCAGTTCCCTATAAATTCTGGAAAATGAAATACCTAGGAGTATAGCTAACCAAGGAGGTAAAAGATCTCTAAAAGAAGAACTAAAAAACACTGCTGAAAGTAATCAGAGATGACACAAATAAATGAAAAAACATTCCATGCTCATGGATTGGAAGAATCAATATCATAAATATGGCTGTACAGCCCAAAGCAATTTATAGAGTCAGTGCTATTCCTATGAAGCTACCAACGTTATTCTGCACAGAATTAGAAAAAAAAAACCTATGATAAAATTCATACAGAACCAAAAAAGAGCCTGAATAGCCAAAGCAATCTTAAGTAAAAAGAACAAAGCAGGAGGCATCACACTATCTAACTTTAAGCTATAATATAAAGCCCAGTAACCCAAACAGCTTTGTACTGATACAAAAACAGACACACAGAACAATGGAACAGAATAGAAAACTCAGAAATAAAGCCACACACCTACAACCATCTGATCTTTCACAAGGCTGACAAAAACAAGCAATGGGGAAAGGATCCTCTATTCAATAAATGGTACTGGGATAACTGGATAGCCATATGTAGATTGAGGCTGGACTCCTACCTTTCACCATATACAAAAATTAACTCAAAATGGATAAATATTTAAATAAAAAACCTCAGATTATAAAAATCCTTGGCTGGGCACAGTGGCTCACACCTGTAATCCCACCAATTTGGGAAGCTGAGGCAGGTGATTCACTTGAGCACAGGAGTTCGAGACCAGCCTAGGCAATATGGCAAAACCCCATCTCTACAAAAAATACAAAAATTTGTAGGGTGTGGTGTCTTGTGCCTGTAGTCCCAGCTACTCAGGAGGCTGAAAAGATCACTTGAACCTGGGAAGTGGAGGTTGCAGTGAGCCAAGATCATGCCATTGGACTCCAGCCTGGGCAACTGAACAAGACCCCGTCTCAAAAAAGAAAAAAAGAAAAAAAAAAGGAAAAGAAAATAAAATCCTATAAGACAACCTAGCAAATACTGTTCTCAACATTGGCCTTGGCAAATAATTTTTGGCTAAGTCCCCAAAAGCAATTGCAATGAAAACAAAAATAGACAAGTGGGACCTAATTAAACTAAAGAGCTTCTGCACAGCAAAAGAAACTATCAGCAGAGTAAACAGACAACCTACAGAATGGGAGAAGATATTTGTAAACTCAGAGTGGCCTTCTAAACACTGCCAGGCTAAGTGGGTCCTTCCTTTATCACTTTGCACGTTGTATTTTGTGCCCACCTCTTCTGTATACTGATCATGTCACATTAAGATGGCTTCTCTCTCTTTCTGTCTCTCTCCAGAACTTTGAGGTTCAAGACTATATCTAACCATCCACCAATTCCCAAAGCATACCTAAGTAGGTGACACAAAGCAGGAACCCAGAGATTGTTGTTTACCATAGGGGAGGTCATCCACCTTCTTAGTGTCTCTGGCTGGGTCTAAAACCTGAACTGACAAAGTGAAATTAACAGGAGAAAAATCACACAAATATATTTAAGGTAAGTTTTATGTGACATGGAGCCTTCATAAGGAAATAAAAACCCAAAGAAACTGTTAAGCCTGAGCAGTCCTTTCTGCACCTGCTCTTTCTCAAATTCCTTCGGCTTAAAACATTCAATATGCCAAGATGCCATATTTTGGGGATAGTGTGTTCTGAACTCCATCATCGCATAATATTAAATGAATCATTAGGCATCTATTTAATTCATAGATCAAATATATTTGTTTTTGAGGGACACAAATCTTTTATGAATTGTGGTACTCTGAAATATAACTGAATGATCTTGAAAATTTTTTGAAAACTGTAGAGCATTATATTACTTTTGATTTTTAGTAATTATCATCATCGTTGAGAGTTTGTATTATTATTACTGTATAAAAATACAAGTCCTGGAATTTTGAAAATCTGAAGTTGAGCATTACTGTTCTAGCTGTTGCTGTGGAGCCAGACAATATCTCATTACACAATATTTCATCTTTTTAGAAACTGACCTAACATGATCACAGAGGAAGCAGCAAAGGGCTAACAGTTGTACTACTTCAAGGCAAACCAGGTAACAAGAAAGTCCTGTAGGCCAGTGGCTCTGGTCTCTTAAAGATCAACAAGGACCTCCTACTTAGTGAATACAGTGGCCTTTTCACCTTCAACTCTCTGCAGCGTCGAAGCTGTTGCCTTCTTGTTTCTTGATGGACTCTCTTTCTCTGCTTTCTAGGACCCTGCACTCTATTATCCACCTTCCAGTTTTTCCATCCCTTCTCTACTTTCTTCTGTGGCTTTCCTTCCACCTCCCACCCCTTAAATGTGTTTATTCCGTGATATTCTCTACTAAAAATACAAAAATTAGCCTGGCATGGTGGTGGGTGCCTGTAGTCCCAGCTACTTGGGAGGCAGAGGTAGGAGAATTGCTGGAACCTGTGGGGTGGATGTTGCAGTGAGTCAAGATTGTGCCACTGCACTCCAGCCTGGCGACAGAGCAAGACTCTGTTTCAAAAAAAGGAAAGAAAAAGAAAAAAAAGAAAAATAAAGACATAATGTGGAATATTAATAGGCATGAACAAACCGAACTGTTTTGTAAATGAATAACGTAAGCATTCTAAACAGGGAGGGGGGCAAAAGCCTAAGTAATTTTTGAGCCTAATATTTTGGCTGTGTACATTAAGACCAAAGAAAAACACTGCAAGCAAATATTGAACTCTAGTTACTAGGTTTGTCTCTTGTTTTACAAAGATACGAGTTAGGTGTTCTGAGGCTGCTTTCAGGGTCTCATAGTATGGAGCAAATAAGTAAATACAGTTGTCCCTCAGTGTACATGGGGGATTGGTTCCAGGATCCCTGAGTATACCAAAATTCTTGAACACTCAAGTGCCATGGTTGGCCTTGCAGAACCTATGTATACAAAAGTCAGCCCTCTGTATATGTGGGTTTTGCTTTCCTCCAATATTTTATTTTTATTTTATTTTTACATGGCAAGGTTGCAATAGTCAGCACAGCAGAGAAAGGGCTGTCTGCCCCACGAATAATTTTAAAAATCTGCGTATAAGTGGACCATTGCAGTTCAAACCTGTGTTGTTCAAGGGCCAACTATATTTTGAGTATAATTGGAATGAGATTTCTTACAGCTTGAGCAGAGCGTCACCAGTGCAGAAAGGGGAATACCAGCAGGTACTCTATTATGTTGATTGGAATTGAAGGTATTAGTATAAACTCATGACTTTTAATATATCTATTTCTCTGTGTATCTATATCTTCATCTTTCTATCTGTAGACAGAAACTTGGCATACTGCACCTTAGCCCAATGATCAAACTGAACCTCATCATTGATGGTAAAATGCACATTATGTGCCTGTTCCTTTGATGAACTAGAAGGACACAACAGTCCTCCTGTGACGTTCTTGGTCCAAAACCCATAAGCTGAATCTCCTCATGGGGAAACATCAGTCACAACTAAATTGAAGAACATTCTACCAAATATCTGGCCTACCTTTTTCTTTTTCTTTTTCATTTTTTTTTTTTTTTGAGACGGAGTCTCACTCTGTCACCCAGGCTGGAGTGCAATGGGGTGATCTTGGCTCACTGCAACCTGTGCCTCCCAGGTTTAAGTGATTCTCCTGCCTCAGCCGCCTGAGTAGCTGGGATTAAAGGCACCTGCCGCCACGCCCAGCTAATTTTTGTATTTTAGTAGAGATGGTGTTTCGCCATGTTGGCCAGGCTAGTCTCGAAGTCCTGGCCTCAAGTAATCCACCCACCTCGGCCTCCCAAAGTGCTGGGATTGCAGACGTGAGCCACCATGCCTATCCATGGCCTATCCTTTTCAAAAATAATATCAAGGTCACAAGAGACGAAGAAAGATGGAAGAACTGTTCCCAATTAAAGGAGAATAAAGAGACATGACAACTAAGAGACGTGACAATCAAACGCCATGTGTGATGTTGCATCAGATTCTGGGTCAAAACAAATTATTTTTCTTTTTGCTAAAAAAGGACATTATAGGCCAGATGTGGTGGCTCATGCCTGTAATCCCAGCACTTTGGGAGGCTAAGGTAGGAAGATTGCTTGGAGCCGGTAGTTTGAGATCAGCCTGAGCAACACAGTGAGACCCTTGTCTCAACAAAGAAAAAAAAAATAGCTGGGCATGGTGGTGTGTGCCTGTATTCCCAACTACTAGGGAGGCTGAAGTGGGAGGATCACTTGAGCCCAAGAGATAGAGACTGCAGTGAGCCGTGATTGCACCTGGGTGATACAGCAAGACCCTATCTCCAAAAAAAAAAAAAAAGAAAAAAAGGACATTACTGGTACAATTGCAAAATTTGAATACATATTTTAGATTAGAAAATAGTATTATAAGGCCAAGATGGGTGGATTGCTTGAGGTCAGGAGTTTGAGGCCAGGCTGGGCAACATAATGAGACCCCATGTCTACAAAAAATAAAACAAAATAGCTGGGCATGGTGGTACATGCCTGTAGTCCCAACCACTTGGGAGGCTGATGTGGGAGGATCACTTGAGCTCAGGAGGTGGAGGCTGCAGTGAGCTGTGATCATGCCACTGCACTCCAGCCTGGGCAACATTGTGAGACCTTGTCTCAGAAAAAAGAAAACAGTATTGTATTGATATTAAATTTCTGATTTTGATTATTGTACTTCAGTTATATAATAGACTGTCCTTATTCTTAGGAAATACACAATGAAGTATTTAGGAGTCAAGGGGCATGATATCTGTAACTTACTCTAAAATGTAAAAAACTATATATGGGTAGAATGACAAAATGAATGTGGTAAAATATAAAACAATTGGGGAATCTGAGGAAAGGATAAATGAGAGTTATTTGGACTCTTCTTGCAACTTTTTACTAGCTTGAAATTATTTCAATTTAAAAAGCAACAGGGAATTTTGAAAATGTTTGCAAGAACATGTAGGAGAGTAACTATTCTTTTGGAGTAGTATAAGATTTTTGAATTCACATACAAAACCCCAAACAGGCCAGGTGCAGTGGCTCATGCCTGCAATCCCAGCACTTTGGGAGGCCAAGGTGGGTGGATCACTTGAGGCCAGGAGTTCGAGACCAGCCTGGCCAACAAGGTGAAACCCTGTCTCTACTAAACATACAAAAATTAGCCTGGTGTGGTGGCGCATGCCTGTGATCCCAGCTACTCAGGAGGCTGAGGCAGGAGAATCACTTGAATCCAGGAGGCAGAGGTTGCAGTGAGCCTAGATCACATCATGGTTCTTCAGTCTAGGTGACAGAGTGAGATTCTGTCTCAAAAAATAAAAAGTAAAATAAATCAAAAAACCCACCAACCATAACTGAAAGAATGATATATTTGAGTAAAGTAAAATAACAAATTTATGTACAATAAAGAACTCTGTATAAGTGGAGTTAAAAGACAAATGACAATGAGAAAATATTTGCTATGCCTCGGATTAGTATCCAGAATATCTATCTATCTATCTATCCATCCATCTAAAAAAAACTACAAATGAATGAAGAGAAAAATCTGCAAAGGATATGAATAGCTGAGTCACAGGAGAAAGTAATAAGCACGGGAAAACATGACCAACTGCACTAGGAATTAGGGAGAAATAAATTAAAATAACAATAGTATACCCTTCACACTTATTCAGATGATTATCCAAAATTATATAATTTGGTAATACCTATTGTTGAAAGGATGAACGGGGAAGGGGACATTCTTAATTGGTTTATCTATCTGAAGATCATCTAGCAAAATATAGTAATGCTGAAGGCTTGCACTCAGATACGTATGTAATTCCGTCTTTCAGTATGTGCCCTAGATCATTGCCAAAGGAACAGGCAGAGTCGCTCACTGCAGCATTGTTGGTAACTAGTGGAAAACTGGAAACAATCTAATTGTCATCAACAGATGAGAGCAGATAGTTAAAGAATTTGTGGTATAATCATACAATGCATTTAAAATTAATGAACGCTACATGTGTCAATGTGTAGAAATCTCAATAACAGAATTTTATTATTACTATTTTCAAGACAGAGTCTTGCTCTGTTGCCCAGGCTGGAGTGCAGTGGAGCAATCTCAGCTCACTGCAACCTCAGCCTCCCCAGTTCAAGCGATTCTCCTGCCTCAGCCTCCCAAGTAGCTGGGATTCACAGGCATGTGCCACCATCCAGCTAATTTTTATATTTTTAGTAGAAACTGGGTTTCACTATGTTGGCCAGGCTGGTCTTGACCTCCTGACCTCTTAATCCGCCTGCCTCGGCCTCTCAAAGCGCTGGGATTACAGGCATGAGCCACCGCACCTGGCCTGAATAACAGAATCAGGCAAAAAAAGCAAGTAGCAGAAATTTAGAGTGTACAATTTATAAACACAGAAACAATAATGGATATTGTTGATGAATAAAAAAGGAGATACAGTCCCTGCCCTGGGAATTTGGGGGCATTTAAAGAAATGTCAAGTAAACAGGTAATTACAATGTAGTAGGATGAAAGCCACGATCAGAATAGACACCAAATACAGATGGAGGTGGCAGGAAGAAGGTGAAATAATATATTGAAGAAAAGGCAATACCTTCTATGCCCCACTCCTACGCTGAATCAAGTCCTGAAAGACAAGAAAGGGTTACTTAGGTGAAAGACAGGAAGGAAGGATGTTTCTAGACGATAGCGTTATTTGCAAAAGCCCCAGGAGGAGAAACCGCAGAGCCTGATTTAGAAACTGCCAGTGGTTTCTCAGAGCTGGAGTAGATGGAGAAGGGGGCAGAGAAAGGGATGGAGGGCATTGGTAGGTGCCCTTTGACAAAGCCTCCTCAGAGCAGGCTATAAGGAGTTTCACCACCTTCTGAAGGCAGCGGGAAGGCTAGATTATTGTAGCAGAAGAGTTAACAGCTGCACCATGAATTATACAAACGATGGCTCTGGAGGCAAGATCAGTTAGTTTTTTGTGTGTGTTTGCTTTTCTTTTTAAAGAAGAAAACCAGGCAAGAAACAAGGGGATCGCAGCTGAAATAGATGAGGTGGTGACTGAGAGAGAGCATCGAGTCTAACCTTTAGGGCTTAAGGGAGAGATTAGATGTAGGTATCGGAAGAGGAGGTTCCTGGCCCAGCTATCTTGGGGTGTACGTTGGAGTGACAGGGGTTGCGATTTGTGACACCTGACTCCGCCCCGGCCACCCCTGATTGGGCCATACAAACGTTTAGTTCAAATACAAAAATGGGCTGGACACGGTGGTGGCTCATACCTGTAATCCCAGCACTTCGGGAGGCAGAGGCGGGAGGGCTGCTTGAGCCCAGGAGTTCAAGATCGGCCTGAGCAACATAGTGAGACTTTGTCTCAAAACAAAAACAAACAAACAACAAATATAAAAATATCCAGAAGAAAAACTGAAGGCGGTGGTTACCATTACAACGCGTTTTCGTTAGGGGTATATGTGGCTTTAAATTCATCTTGAACGTTTTAACTACAAAATAAAAGCTGATGTCTATGCAACATAGGAAAATATCGACTTGTGTAACATCTCAGTGAGCACACGGGCGTCATATTATTTTCTGTACTTTGCTTTGTGTTTGAACCACATAGCAAAAAACTGTTGGCGACAAGAATTGGAAAAGGAAGAAAGTACAAAAAAGGCTTTGAGTTCTATAAAGGGGTTAAACCAGAAAGCGGCGGGGCAGGGAAGAGTCAATCTGTGTGTGTGCACACTGCGTGTGCAGAGAGGACTCCTCAGGAGACCAGGACCTGGCTGAGTGTGTGCGGGGATGAAGCGGGTGGAGGGGAACTGGGGCTGGGGAGGAGGTACGCGCCGCAGAGGTGTCCCCCGCCCCCCAGGATCCTTCTCGCCAACCCCCCCCCCGACCCTCCTCCCTCTGTGACGCCACTTCCCGTCTCCAGGCAACGTGGGGGCCAAACAACGCAGCCGGGAGGCGGCCGCTGCCTGCAGGGCCCTCTCTTCTGGGACCCTCGATTTTCGGACACTGAGCGCCATGGCCCTGCCTCTGCTGCCGGGCAAAAGCTTCAACCGCAACGTGAGTAGGAAGGGCGTCCGAGGTCACAGCTCCCGGCTGGAGTCTGGGGTCCAGGCAGGGTCGTGGCGTGGCCACCTTCGCCGACTCTCCTGGAGGCCCCATGTTGCTGCCCTGGGTTGGTGGCAACTTGGACCAAACTTTATAGGCTGCTTCTCCCATCTCTCCAACTGCATCTGAATGTTTTTTCTAATTTAGAAACATATATAGAGAGTCATTATAGGTGGCAAGACCCTCAAAGATAACGAATAATAGTGACGATAACCATTGCGGGTTTAATGTGTGCCAGGTGCTGTGCTTTAATCACCTTATGCAGCATCCAGTGTCCCAGAAGCCCTTTGAATTAGGTAGTTTTTATTCCCAGTTACTATTGAGGAAACTGAGGCACAGAGCTACACAGTCTCAGTGGTGAAGCTGGGTTTCTTTCAAGCAACCTTGTCTCCACAGCCCAGAAGCCTAATCATTATCCCCAGTATCCTGTGTGAAAAAAGATAACATTTCAATTATCAAATTGAAGAAATCTGGCACTTATCAAGAGGGGTAGGTGGCAGACAGTTCTATCAGCTTGTAAAGTTTACTCCCAAACTTTATAGAGACAGGCACCCAAACTTGGAGGGATTTTGTTTTTCCTCTATTTATAATTGGGAGGGGTTCATTTCTCCCTCCCTCCCTCCCTCCCTCTCTCTCTCTCTCTCTCTCTCTCTTTCTTTCTTCCTTTCTTTCTTTCGACGGAGTCTCGCTCTGTCGCCCAGGCTGCAGTGTGGTGGTGCGATCTCAGCTCAATGCAACCTTCACCTCCCAGGTTCAAGCGATTCTCCTGCCTCAGCCTCCCGAGTAGCTGGGATTACAGGCGATCACCACCACACCCAGCTAATTTTTGTGCTTTTAGTAAAGATGGGGTTTCCCCATGTTGGCCAGGCTGGCCTTGGACCCCTGACCTCAAGTGATCTGCCTGCCTCGGCCTCCCAAAGTGCTGGGATTACAGGCTGAGCCACTGTGCCTGTCCTGGAGGGGTTCATTTCAAAATAAGATCAATGTACAGAACAAAGCAACACAACACAAAAAACCCTGAGCATGAAAGAAATTTTGCCAATAAATAGCACCTCATTTAAACGACAGCAGGAAAATGATTCAGGCTTTTGTTTATACTGGTTGCTACTCTTCACTTGGGTCGGCCGTCTGTGTCTGCAGGAGATGCTAATTCCCAATTACATGGGAGGGAATTAGATGGAGCCACTCAAGGAAATTGTGTAAACCTTTGATAACTTTAGAAAGCAGGCAGCAGATTGAAGTATTTGGCTTTATGGTTTCCAACCAGTGTCTGCATCTAAGTTGTTGGCCCTAAAGTACCAGGTTTTCCTTTGTAGCTTCAAGCCATTGAATTCTGATCCCTACACATCTGGTCATTCCAACTTGGAACACTGATTTGTGCATTTCTTGGTTGATGGGCAGAGGTTGGCCTTCCAGCATAACATTGCCCTTTGGTAAGTTTAAGCCAGCCACACAAACAAGAAAGGCCCCTGAGAGACGGGACGTGAAAACAGATTCCAGAAGTAAAGAAGCATGCTGTGTAAAAGTAATTTTAATAAAAAATGAAAGTAAAGCCTACAGCTTTTTGCCCAGCAACACCGATTACCAGTGCCTGCCTCCTGCAGAAGTATCACAGCTCTCACGTGCAGTGATTAAGGATGGGAAGGAAAAACAGTGGATGGATGAAATATTTATAAATCTGCAAGGTTCTGCCTGTATTTTTGCTTTTTAAAAAACTTTTAAGATCATGAAGTACAACACATATACGGAAAGATGCACAATAGATGATAACAAAATGAATATCAAGAAATTAAATATGGGGGCTGGGCTCAGTGGCTCATGCCTGTAATCCCAGCACTTTGGGAAGTGAAAGTGGGATGATCCCTTGAGCCCAGGAGTTCGAGACCAGCCTGGGCTATATAGTAAGACCTCATCTCTACAAAAGATTGAAAAAAATAGCCAAGCGTGGTGGCACATGCTTGTAGTCCCAACTACTCAGGAGGCTGAGGTGGGAGAATCACTTGAGCCTAGGAGGTCGAGGCTGCAGTGAGCCATGATTGCATCACTGCACTCCAGCCTGGGCAACAGAGCCAGACCCTGTCTCAAAAAAATAAATAAAATATGACCTGTTCTCCAAAAATACTATCCTTGACTGGGGTTCCCAGATTTAGCGAATAAAAATACACATCTCAAATATTGCATGGAACCTGTTTATGGGAAAGGATTATTTATCGTTTACCAAATTTAACTGAGCATCTTGTATTTTATGTGACAGCTCTACCTATGAACTTTTCTGTTCATTACCCCTTCTCTACTCTCCAGATATAACCACTGTTCTGGCTCCTATCACTATAGCTTGCCTTTGAACCTTTTATCAATGGAAATACTTGGTGCTTATTCTTTTGTAACTGGCTTTTTGAGCTCAACAGTATGTTCGTTAGATTTGTCCACGTGGCTGTCTATAGAGGTAGTTTGTACTTTTTATGACTCTGTAGTATTGCATTGTATTATTTTCACATCATTTATAGATACATTTTACTCTTGATAAATATTTGGCTTGTTTGGGGTTGTTAAGAATGGTTTTACTGTGACTGTTTTTGTTTATGTCTTTTGGTAGCATTGCTAGATCATACAGTATTCATATGTTCAGCTTTAGTAGATGCTGTCAAAGTGATTATACTACTTCAATTTCCACCAGCATTTTATATTCCTGTTGCTCCACATTCTTCCTAACACTGGGTATTGTTAGTCTTTTAAATTTTAGATATTTTGGTTGGTGGGTATAGCAACTCTTTGTAGTTATAATCTGTACGTCCTGATTCTTAATGAAATCGAGCATGTTTTACACATTTGTTGGTCATTTGTATGACAATTTATTGGTCACTATTTTTCTTTTAGACGGAGTCTCGCTTTGTTGCCCAGGCTGGAGTGCAGTGGTGCAATGTCAGCTCACTGCAACCTCCACCTCCCGGCTTCAAGCGATTCTCCTGCCTCAGCCTCCTGAGTAGCTGGAATTACAGACATGCGCCATCATGCCTGGCTAATTTTTTTTTGTTGTTAATTTTTAGTAGAGACAGGGTTTCACCATGTTGGCCAGGCTGGTCTTGAACTCCTGACCTCAGGCGATCTGCCCACCTCAGCCTCCCAAAGTGCTGGGATTACAGGCATGAGCCACCGTGCCTGGCTTTATTTGTATGACCATTTATTGGTCACTACTTTTTTGTGTAGTACCTACTTATCTCTCATCTAATGTTTACTGGGTTGTCTGCCTATTTCTTAGTGATTTGTAGAAGTTCTGTATAAATTTTGGATATATTCTTGTCTGTGATTGTCCTTTTCCCTCTCTTAATGATGTTTTTGATGAGTAATTTTTGGAAAAGATCACTCTTTCTCCATGTCTCTGCAGAGCCACTTTGTCAAAAATCAAGCATCCATCTATATGTGGGTCTATTTCTAGGCTCATGAATATTTAAAACATTTATTTACTTTATGCCTGAGAACAATGGGAGTGTGTGCACGTGTGTGTACTAGAGAATGACAGTACCTTGGACTGTCATTCAACAAATCAGTATTTATTTATTGAGTATCCTAGTATGTGCCAAAATTAGGTGACTGCATTTAAAAAATTGTTACACTAGCCTTGGTACTAAATGTACTATATGTTGCCCACAAATTAATATTTTAAAAACTTGTAGTTAGTTAAAAGATTGGATGTTCTCTGGCACAGAATGGTCAGAAAGTCAGTAAAGCCAAATCTGGCCTTTTAATCCAACCCCCCCCCCCTCCGCCCTGCAGCTTGCTGAATTAAATTACCAAGTGAAAAACCTTTGCCTCCTGTAGATAGCATAATTACTTGGCTGTTTGGATTTAAAATTATAACGCAGCTAACTTTTATTGCTTTTCCATAGAAATTGAAAAGGAACTTATGTGTCCCTTACTTAGCTGCCAGTGGTCAGTCACAAGCAATAGATTGATTTCTGTCCACGGCTAGGTGATATGCAACCTATATTTCTCTCTCTGAAATACAAGAAGTATTGTGCCTTCTAAAATATGAACATTTGTACCTCCGATGACATTAAAATTATTTTGATATGAGTTGAAAACCTTAGGGAAATATCACAACTAAATTCTAGATACACTGTATCTTTTTTTTTGACAATTTCCGTGCTGAACTTGTATTGAGCAAGAGAATCTTGGGCAAATTATCAAAATTGAAAATATTAAAATTAAAAGGGACATTTCCAGCCAAAGCCAAAAATCCTTTCTGCAGTATTTTGGACAGATGGTTGTGTGGCCCATCCTGATCCTGGGTGTCTCTAATGAATGATGAGGAGCTCACTCTGCTTTTTTTTTTTTTTTCTGGAGATGGAGTCCCACTCTGTCACCCAGGCTGGAGCGCAGTGGTGCCATCTCAGCTCACTGCAACCTCTGCCTTGCAGGTTAAATTGATTCTCCTGCCTCAGCCTCCTGAGTAACTGGGATTACGGGTGTGTGCCACCACACCTGGCTAATTTTTGTATTTTTAGTAGAGTTGGGGTTTTACCATGTTGATCAGGCTGGTCTCAAACTCCTGACCTCATGTGATCCACCCGCCTCAGCCTCCCAAAGTGCTGGGATTACGGGCATGAGCCACTGTGCCCGGCTGCTCTTTCTGCTTTTAATGAAGCTACCTTGCCACCATCTTAGGAGGGTTTGCTGTAAATAGCCCATCATCTAATTTGTAGTGAAGCAAAGTCCTCCTTAAGAAGAAAGAAAACATATTTGAATTTTCAGCAATTAAAAAAAAAGAATTTAATGAATCATGACCAGCTTTTTTTTTCTTTTTTTGAAAAGGAAAAAAGAAGGAAAAAGAAGAGAGTGGAGTAGAATAAAGAATTAGAGTATATTATGCTTGAGAAGAGTTAAGTGTTTCACGGACTTTTTTGTCCTTCCTCTGTGTGCTTGTGTATGTATGTGAACTGGCCTGCACTACACTAAAATATGCCTGTTACTGTGGTTGTGCAATCAGTGTTTGAAAAACACTCTCATTCGAGCCACCTCCAACTTTTTTTTTTTTTTTTTTTTTTTTTTTGCGATAGGGTTTTGCTCTTTCTCCCAGGCTGGGGTGCAGCGGCAGGATCACAGCTCACAGTTCACTGCACACAGCCTCAACCTCCCAGACTCAAGACATCCTCCCACCTCTGTTGCCACAGTAGCTAGGACTACAGGTATGCACCACCATACCCAGATAATTTTTGAAATTATTATTTGTAGAGATGCGGTCTCACTATATTCTCCAGACTGGGCAATTCTTATTTAAATTTAGATCTTCAGCTTCTTTCAAGGTAAGATCTCATCTGTCACCCTTCAAAGAGCCTTGTCAGCCTTTCTCAATATATTTTTTTAAATTTTTTGAGGTAAATTTCATGTAACATGAAATTAACCACTAACTATTTAAAAGTATACAATTCAATGGTACTTAGTACATTCACACTGTTGTGCAACAACTAACACCTCTAACTAGTTTCAGAACATTTTCATCACCTCAAATCTCAATCTTTTTACCCTGGAGGAGTCTTTGAAATGATTTTGAGGTCTTAGAGAACTCCTGAATAAAATCTATATCTATAGCCCATGCTACATTAGCACAATCTGTGATAATAAACATGTAATTACATAAAAAGATGTTCAACATTATAGCTATTAGGGAAATAAGAATTAAAATCAAGATGAGATACCACTGTATACCTATTAAAATGGCTAAAATCCAAAACACAATACCAATTGCTCACATGGATTTGAAATAACAGGAATTCTCACTCATTGCTGGTGGGAATGTGAAATAGTAATTTCTTATAAAGTTAAACACACACCTGCCATATGGCCAGTTCCGAATTTATGTGAAATAAATAAATTCCCATAAAGAATTCTGGGTTCAACTCAAAATAAGCACATATCAATTTCATTTTCAACTGGAATGAGAATATTGTAGCTATAATAATCCAATAATAATTGTCTTTTTAAAATAAAAAATGGTAGTTTTCTGTGGATCTCTTGATTTCAGCCAAGTTATTTACCTACTCTTTCCCTTTCTCACAAAGGATTATCAACCCTAAAGCAAGTGGGAATGCAGTAGAGGAAACTTCAGGTTGTTTTATGGTAAAATTTTCTACTTGATTTATTTTTCCTTTTTACCTTATCCAAGTAGGCCTAAACTTTCTCTGTAGTTTGTATTATAGAGGGTGCTATTGAGGAATGATACATGGTATATGGTATGAACAAGAATAGTTTTCTCCCCTATTAAAAACTGAAAAGGACCTTTCACCAGCTTTTTTGAGGGAAAAAAACCCAAAACAGAGAGTTAAACTTAGCTTACCTTTCTTTACTTTTCATGCATTCAAAAAACTTTTCAGTCAGCATACTATAAACATGTTAAATAATTCAAGTTATTTCTGTTTATATCTAAGATGGAGTTTACTTTTTCAAAAAGTAGGCTAAGATGATTTAATTTAAAGGTTGTAAACTAATTGTAATTAATGCTGTTTTCAACATCAAAATGTATTGGCAATGTTACATAATAAGGCTACTAAAACTATATGACAAAGCATTATGAGTAAAAATATAACCTAAGATACAATTTTATACAAGACTTAAAAATTAAGTTATTTTACTGACTGACATGATTGGGCTTAAATATAGGCAGTTACAAAATTATAATCTTGATTTCTTTTTTTTATTATGATACTTTAAGTTTTAGGGTACATGTGCACAATGTGCAGGTTTGTTACATATGTATCCATGTGCCATGTTGGTGTGCTGCACCTATTAACTCATCATTTAGTATTAGGTATATCTCCTAATGCTGTCCCTCCCCCCTCCATCTTGATTTCTTTATAGACCTGTATGTACATAAGAGTCTTATTTTTTAAAAGCTAAAAATAAATAATAAAATTTACCTCTCCACTCTGAAATCTGTGTTTATATTTTGCCACATAAATAATTCTGGGTCAAACTTGAAATAAGCACCCATCAATTTAATTTTCAACTGGAATGAAGATTTCTGGCCTTTTCGATACTTGTTAAACAAGGAAAGCTTTGCTTGCATGTATAAGAAGTTGAAAATTATAGCAAAATGGTCATTGCTTTCCTGTGAATGGCAGGATGCTTACTTTTATGTAAATTTTGAACTGGCCATATGGTAGGTGTGTGTTTATCTTTATAAGAAGTTACCATTTTGCATTCCCACCAGCAATGATTGAGAATTTCTGTTATTCCAAATCCTTATAAGCAATTGGTATTGCCAGTGTTTTGGATTTTGGCCATTTTAATAGGTGTATAGTGGTATCTCCTCTTTTCTCTCTTTTTCTTTTTTTTTTTTTGAGACTGAGTCTCACTCTGTTGTCCAGGCTGGAGTGCAGTGGTGCGATCTCGGCTCACTGCAACCCTCTGCCTCCCAGTTCAAGCTATTCTTCTGCCTCAGCCTCCTGAGTAGCTGAGATTACAGGTGTGTGCCACCATGCCCAGCTAATATTTGTATTTTTGGTAGACATGGGGTTTCACCATGTTGGCCAGGCTGGTCTTGAACTCCTGACCTCAGGTGATCCACCCATCTCGGCCTCCCAAAGTGCTGGAATTACAGGCATGAGCCACTGCACCCAGCCTGGTATCTCCTCTTGATTTGAATTTTTGTTTCCCTAATGGCTATGATGTTGAACATCTTTTTATGTGCTTATTTGCCATCCGTATATCCCCTTTGGTGAAATATCTGTTCGTGTCTTCTACTCAATATTTAATTGGGGTGTTTCCTTACTTGAACTCCTGACCTCAGGCAATCTGCCCGATGAGTTTTGAAAGTCATTGTTAATATATTCTGGATATAATTTGGATGCAAGCCTATTATTGAATGTATGGTCTGTAAATATTTTGTTCCAGTCAATGGCTTGAATTTTCATTCTCTTAGAGCAAGGCTAAACATTATGTACATATATTTAAAGATAAAATATAACATGAGTTCAAAAACTATTGTTTCCAATGCAAATTAAGGATTATAGGGTTTTTACTTCTTTGATTTTATATATTTACATGTAATCTTGCTTCATAAGTACATTAGCTGAATTACTTATCCTAACATAAATAAAAATAAACCATATAATAATTTTTAATTAATAATAACATTATTAACAATTTGAGTTTTGGAAATAGTATAAGATTTCTTTATAGCTATTTCTGTTGTGAGGGTATATCCCACCAGGAATGTATAGTCAAATTACTGGGTTTTAGTTTCATTTAAATCATTGCTGTTGGTATGGTTAAGTCACCAACCCAGTATCCAGTTGGGTTCATTTGTTTCATTGTGCTTTTGATTCTGAACTTAAAAAAAAAGCATGTTCTCAAAGTCAAATTTGCAAAGTAAGTTACTTTCAGAGAGCTCTAGCTTTTATCTGTCTCTTCAATCTTATTCTCTCCCTCTCTCCATAATAACTTAAAAAATAAAACCATTATTTAGTTTGGGGTTATCCTCTTTCTCTTCCTCCCTCTCTTCTTTCTTTTTTTTAATTTTTAAAACAGCAAATTGTTAAATATATTCACATGTTCCCCTTTTATTCAATACATGGTAGCATAATCTACACAGTTTTTTGAACCTTCCTTTTTTCATTTTAACAGTATATCTTGGAGATCACTTGGTAGTGGTATATAGGGCTCTTCCTCATTTCTTTTTACAGTTACATAGTAATCCATTGTGTAGACTTACAATAGTTTATTCAACCCATTCCCTTTTGGTGTACAGTTACATTATTTCCAGTCTTTTGTTATTATCCAATAATGTTGCAATAAATAGCCAAACTGTGCTTCAAAAGACACTACCAAAAAAGTGAAAAGGCAGCCGATGGTGTTGGAGGAAATATTTATAAAGCATATTATCTGATAAGGGACTAGATTCAGAATATGTAAAGAACTCCCAAAACTCAATAATAAAAAGACAAATAGGCCAGGTGCGGTGGCTCATGCCTGTAATCCCAGCACTTTGGGAGGCCAAGGCAGGCGGATCACCTGAGGTCAGGAGTTTGAGACCAGCCTGACTAACATGGAGAAACTCTGTCTCTACTAAAAATACAAAATTAGCCGGGCGTGGTGGTTCATGCCTGTAATCCCAGCTACTCGGGAGGCTGAGGCAGGAGAATTGCTTGAATCTGGGAGGCAGAGGTTCTGGTGAGCCGAGATTGTGCCATTGCACTCCAGCCTGGGCAACAAAAGTGCAACTTCATTTCAAAAAACAAAAAACAAAACAAAACAAAAAGGCAAATCCAGTTTTGGTGGTATGGGATTGCTGGGCAGACAAAACAATTGCTGCCTACTATGCTAGATCACAGGATAGTTTTGATATAAAGAATTCTGTCACTTTGTTTCCAGTAACCGTTAAAATATCCTTGGAATTACATTATTTCAGATTGGGCCACTAATTGAGGCTGCCATCCATACTTTGGAAATAACATATTCCATTGCTATTCCTAAATGTTCATTTGAATCTCAGGAATTAGAGTCTCTTTGCCTATGTAGGATTCAAACACCTAATTTTGGTCACCATGCTTTCTGTACTGAACTTCATAGCTCTGTCACCTAGGGTACATTTGACTGTAAGTCACAGAATACCTGACTATCAGTGGTTTAAGCCAAATTAATTTTCTCATATCATAAGAACTTTAGAGGTGTAGCAGTTTCAGATTTAGGCAGTGACTGATGAATGTCATAAAGAACCCAGGCTCTTTTTATCTCTGCATTCTGCCACCTTCAGAATATTGGCTTTTCTTTCTTAGGCTTGTGACCTCATAGTTGCAAAATAGTTGCCTCAGTTCCAGTCATCACAACTACATGTAACCATGTTCAAGACAGGAAGGATCGGGAGGGGAAACAGCTCTTACATGAGAAAACAAAACGTTTTCCAGGAGCCCCCCAGTAGATTCCCTCCTTCCAGCTTATTTGCTAAAATTAGTGCACATGGCCATCCTTTGCTACAAGGAATGCTGGGAAATTATCTTGTTTTTTTTTCACCATCTACTTTTGGATGTGGGAAAGGGAAAAGAGGGTTCAATAGTGGCTGTTAATAATGGCCAACAAACTTTGTCACACCAGCCACAGACAATACCTGTGTCTAGTATTGTCAGACTTAGTAGTATCCCTTTCATTACAATTTCTTTGTGTTTTTAAATTACACAAGTAACACATAAGTGTATCAATATTGCGAAGGATATCAAAAATACTGTTCTTTCTAAACTATCTTCTTTTCCATAATGGAAAATAAGCCTAATGCTCCAGTTAATTCAGCATGTTCACTCTTTGTCCTTTGGGTATATTTTGGACTTTTCCACTCAATTATTTGTTTGTTTGCCTCCTTGCCTGATAGCAGCATCCTCATGCCTCTTCCTCTTCCCATCTAGATCCTGACCTTCCCTCAAAACTTGGCTGTAATGCACCCTCCTCATTAAAGCCTTCCCCGATCTTCTCAGCAAGAACCATCTGTCTAAATAACCTTGCATGCTCATATTGCCCATTTACTGCCTTATTTCCTGTGTTGTGTTTTGTATTGTTTATGTGTGATCGTGGCAGTCCTCAGCTGACTAAGAAACTGTGATTGGTGGCTCTTTGGGTTGCCCTTCATGTTCTCAGTGCCTTCCTTACACAAACCGGGTCCTTACTAGGTGATTGTCCATTGCTGCCTCTACCTGCAGCCACCATGGTTAAAACATAGATGGAAATAAACACAGATTGGGGGAATCTTCTCTGGAATTAGTTTCCTGATTATGTCTTCTGCTGCTGCTGTGGAAGAAAATAGTTCTTATTTTAGCAATAGTGAATATAAAGGATGAAGAAAGTCATTCGCTTTTGTGGCTTAATTAGGAGATAAGCCTCTCAGGATACACGGTTTCTACACAGCAGCCAGGGCAATATGAAGATGTCCCTATCTAAATTGTGACTCAAAGCCTCTCTGTGGCCTCTTGCGCCATGCTGAAGGATCTTTTTCTCTCTCTTATTGGCCTCCAGTTTGGGTTTTCCTGGAAGCAGCAGGTTTGTCTATGCATACTCATCAGTCAGGACTCCGAAGGAGACCATTCTCCCCTCAGTAGGATTCCAGCTATGCTAATGGTACATATGTAAACGGATTTCTTAGGCCATTTCCTGGGGGAGTTTGTTCTGTTTCTACAGTTGCAGACAGGGCAGAGCCAACTTCTTGCAGAGGGGGGATTCCCTAAAGCAAAGGATATTGAGGGGTGGGCATTTTTATTTCCCCATTACCCAGGCCCCTGGGTGCTCAAATTCTACTTGGCAACTCCACCGTGGCAAAGTGACCAGCTTGACCAGCTGAAGGTTAAACAAATTCTTTGCTTTCCTAATGGTATGTTTGACATCCCAAAGGAGGGAATGGTCAAAACCGCTAGATTTTTTTCGGGGTTGGGGGTGGGAGGATGTTTAAGTCAATTGCATGGTTTAACTGTAATTTAGACTACCTTTTCTTCTTCACATGAATTTGGTAATTGAAACATACTGTTCTGTTAAATTCAAGCACAGATGTTTGTTCAATCACTTACAGGACTATTTCCATATCATTTCGGTTAGAGTTTAGTCATTTGTTGCTCAGCTGTGTTCAGACCTAAACTTTATAAAAGGCACATGAGTAGAGCCTCTCCTAGTGACCAAGGAAAGTGGACCTTCTCTTTCCTTTTTTTTAAATTGCAGTTTTTATTGAGATAATTGTAAATTAACATGTAGATTCACTTAAGAAAGAATACAGAGAAGTCCTATTTACCCCTCACCTTATTTGCCCCAATGGTAACATTTTTCTTTTCTTTTCTTTCTGTTTTTAAGATAGGGTCTTGCTCTGTCACCCAGGCTGGAGTGCAGTGGCATGATCATAGTTCACTACACCCTTGACCTCCCTGGATTAATTGATCCTCCCACCTCAGCCCCTTGAGTAGCCGAGACCGCAGGTGCACACCACAACACCTGGCTAATTTTTAAAAATTATTTTTTCTAGAGTTGGAGGGTCTTGCTATGTTGCCTAGGCTGGTCTCAAACTCTTGGACTCAAGCGATTTGTCTGCCTCGGACCCCCTGAATTGTTGAGATTACAGATGTGAGCTACTGTGTCCAGCTCATTTTTCAAAGCTATAGTATAATATCACAGTCAGTATCTTGACATTGATATACTCCACTGATCTTATTCAGATTTCCCCAGCTTCACTTGTATTCATTTGTATGTTTGTGTGTGTGTATTTAGTCTAACCTACATATGTGGTGAAATGTATACATTTCCACCACAGTAAACGTATAAAACAGTCTTATCACCACAGGGAGTCCTCATGTTGTCCTTTTATAACCACACCTTGCTCCCTTCCACCAATTCCTCCAAGCCTACCATTCCTAACCCCTGGCAACAATGAATCTGTTTTCCATTTCTAAAATTTTGCTATTTCAGAATGTTATATAAATGGAGTCATAAAGTATGTACCTTTTGGAATTTGTTTTTTCCACTTGGTATAAGTCCCTGGGGATTTATCCAGGTGGTTGCGTATATCAACTGTACATTCATTTTTACTACTAAGTAGTAGATCATGTATGTATCACAATTTCTTTACATTTGCATTTGGAAGGACTTTGGGGCTATTTCTAGTTTTTAGCTATTATGAATAAAGCTGCTGTGAACATGTACGTACAGGTTTTTGTGTGAGCATACATTTTCATTTCTCTAGGATAAGAGCCCAAGAGTGCAATTGCGTGTTATTTGATACTTACATGTTTAATTTTATAGAAAGACTATCAAACTATTTTTGAGAGCAAATTACCATTTTACATTCCCAGCAATATATGAGTGATCTAGTTTCTTTGCATCCTGGTCAGCATTTAGTGTTGTCACTATTTTTATTTTAGCTGTCTGATAGGTGTACAGTGATATCTCATGGTGGGTTTCATTGACATTTCTCTGATGGTTAATTAATTGAATATCTTTTCATGTGCTTATTTGTCATCTGTATATCCAGCTAAGCGAAATGTCTGTTTATGTCTTTGGCTCATTTCTAATTGGATTGTTTTTTACTAAAATTTATTTATTTATTTTTTTATTTGGATATAGAGTCTCACTGTGTTGCCCAAGCTAGAGTACAGTGGCATGATCTTGGCTCACTGCAACCTCTGCCTCCCAGGTTCAGGTGACTCTCATGCCTCAGCCTCCCAAGCAGTTGGGATTACAGGCGTGAGCCATCATGCCCAGCCTTGTTTTTTTTACTCTTAAGTTTTGAGAATTCTTTATGCATTCTGAATACTAGTCCTTTGAGATGTGGTTTGCACATATTTCCTCCCAGTTTGTGGCTTATCTTTTCATCCTGTTAACAGTATCTTTTGTAGAGCCAAAGTTTCTCATTTTGATAAGGTCTAATTTATCGTTTTTTTCTTTTATGAGTTGCGCTTTTGGTGTCAAGTCTAAGGACTCACTGCCTAGCCCTACATCATGAAGATTGCCTCCTGTGATGGTTTATTTTGTGATGGGGTTTTACTTTGTTGCCCAGGCTGGAGTGCAGTGGCACAATCTTGGCTCACTGCAGACTCAACCTCCCAGGTTCAAGCAATCCTCCTGCCTCAGCCCCACAATAGCTGGGACAACAGGTGTGCACTACCATACTAGGCTCTTTTTTTTATTTTTTTGTAGAGACAGGGTTTTACCATGTTGCCCAGGCTTGTCTCAAACTCTTGAACTCAAAAGATCCACCTGCCTCAGCCTCCCACAGTGCTAAGATTACAGGTGTGAGCCACTGTGCCTGGCCTCCTATGTTGTTGTTGTTTCTTTCTAAAGGATTTATAGTTTTACATTTTATTATTAATGTGATCTGCCAGGCATGGTGGCTCACGCCTATAATCCCAGCACTTGGGAGGCTGAGGTGGGAGGATTGCTTGAGGCCAGGAGTTCAGGACCAGCCTGGGCAACATAAGGGGACTTTGACTCTACAAAAATAATAATACAAAAAAGCCCGGTGTGGTGGGGTGCAGCTGTGGTCCCAACTACTTGGGAGGCTGAAGTGGGAGGATGGCTTGAGCCTGAGAGATGGAGGCTGCAGTAAGTTGTGGTCACACTACTGTACTCCATCCTGGGCTGCAGTGTTTGACCCCGTCTCAAAGAAAAAGAAAAACAACAATTCTGTGATCCATTTTAAGTTAATTTTTATTTAAGATGTGAGATTTAGGTCATGATGAACTTTTTTGGCCTCTAGATGCCCAGTTGCTCAAGCAGCATCTGTTGCAAAGGATATCCTTCCATTGAATTGCTTTTGAATCTTTTACAAAACCATTTGAGCATATTCATGTGGGTTGTCTTTTGAGTTGTTGGTTCTGTTCCATTGGTCGTTGTATCTATCTGTCTGCCATTGCCACACAGTTTTTATTACCATATCTGCATAGTAAACCTTAATATCAGGTTCAGTTCTTCCTCCCACTTTATTTTTATTTGTCAAGATTATTTGTCTTTTTTTGTTTTTCCTAATATATAAAGAAAATTACTCTTTAGATCAGTTAATAATCTTATTCTGCTAAAAAAATTAAAAGATAGCTTTTAGAGACTGCATGCGTTAGTTTGTAATGCTTTCTCCTGAAAGTAATGGAATACCTGACTAATAGAGGCTTAAACAAGCAGGGATTTATTTTTTTCACCAAGTAGGATTAGCCTGGAGGTATTACCAGCAGAGGGTGTTCAGGTTCTTGGCATCGTGAACAAAGAATTGGACAAAATGCACAAACAAAGCAAGGAAAGAATTAAGCAACAAAAGCAGAGATTTATTAAAAATGAAAGTACACTCCACAGTCTGGGAGTGGGGGGAGCATAGGAGCTCAAGAGCCCCTTTACAGAATTTTCTGGGGTTTAAATACCCTCTAGAGGCCTCCCAATGGGTTCTTGATGTAGACCCTATGTAAAAGAAGTAGTGGCCCAGCAATCAGTTTGACTGGTGGCAGAAAGCAGCCAATCAGAGGCTGAAGTTAATTTATAAAGATTACACCCTATGCAAGCATCTGATTGATTGTGGAAAGCAACCAATCAGAGGCTAAAGTGAAGTTGCATAGTTACACTCCTATGCAAACTTTCTGCAATCAATCAGAGATGCTTTTTGCTTTCTGCAGCCAATCAGTTACTTTCAATTTTCCATCTGCCATGCAGAAAAAGTGGGGGTCATGGGGAGATTGCAAAGGGAGTAGCCTCCCTTGGGTCTTTTTGTTACTTAGGTGTGGAAAATTGTGGTTTTCCTTTTGATTTAGTTCTAAGAAGTCAGCGTGAATTGGCCTTAGGTTCCCTGCCTCCAGACCCTATTCTCTTGCTTCAGAGGTAGGTGGCTGCTGGCACATGTTTACAGGCTCAACATTGTCTCAGCCAGCATTTCTGCAGTCTTGCCCATTATCCCAAGATGGCTGCTGCAGCTGTGATCATATATACATTTCAAGGCAAGAAGAGGTGAATGAGGGGAATGTGACCTGCATCTGTCCCTTGGCTCAAGACAGCAAAAATCCTTCATAGAATTCCAAAACAGACTCCTAAAAAGAGGCCGAGGAAACAAGTGCAGTGGGTAGCTTTTTCTGGAGTTTTTAAATGGAGACTTGCAAGGGAGAAGGAATTTGGGAATGGCTGCATGAATCAGCTACCATGAGCCAGTGGTTTCAACTTACTTTGGGTAAAATCTTTAGAATTCTCTTTATTGATTGGTGCCTGAAGTTGAATTATTTAGAGCAAAAATATCAGACCCTTATGAGAAAGATTCTGCAGATCTCTAGATCTTATTGGTTTAAATTTTGTTTTTCACTCTGCTGATTTAAATACATTATTAAATACATAAAATCAATGTTATGTTATATTGAGTTGATGGCTAAGAATCATGAGCAAAACACTTTTTCAAGTTAGTTTTAGAAAGAGAGGAAATTAGCTTAAAAATGTTTGAGGTTTTCTTTGACGTGCCTTTTTAATTTGCACATTTGGGGTTACTTTTTGAGTGATTTAGCTTAATTAATAAGTAATGATGGCTTTCACGCTTTTATAGTCTTACACTCTTAGATCCCACTATACCTGAGGCAATTTTGTTATTTTCTCTGGGAGGTTCACAGTATCTGCTGAATGACATTTTCTTCTCCATAAAAGTACAGAAAAAAAGAAAAGAATAAATGAATTTTTAAAATAAATATTAGATGAGGGAGGAAAAAACCTCACACTATTCACAGAATAGAAGCAAATTAGTCCAGAACCTGATCAGGCAGAAATATCTAATAATGATAGTTTTAGATAATTCTGTATCAAATTTTCTATTAACCTAAAAAAATAGAAAAATAAGTTTTGTTAATGTTTATTGAAATGTTAAATATTAACTGTCTCTCTCCAATTCCCAAATTTCCAGTAACTGCTGGTGACTGTAGAGGGATTTATACAGCACTCTCTTTTAATACTTCCCCAGCTTTTAAGGGATTGAGTCTAGATCCAATTATCTGGTCTATTTCCTCCCTTCTGGGTCATGGTGGATGTTTTTGCTATTATATTTGCCAAAAGCAAAAGTAACAATTCAACCCTGATGACTTAAACAAGGAGACATCTATTACTTTTCTCAAAAAAGCACAAAGAATATGAGGCCTATTGCTTAAAGGTTTAGGTGTTGGGTTTGCATTCCTGGATTCACCACTTGTACTAGTTGAGTGACCTTGGGCAAATTACTAAAATTCTGTCTCTCAGAATCCCCATCTAGGCTGGACACAGTGGCTCGTGCCTGTAATCCTATCACTTTGGGAGGCTGAGGTGGGCAGATTGCTTGAGCCAGGAGACCAGCCTGGTCAACATGGTGAAACCCCGTCTCTACAAAAAATACAAAAATTAGCCAGGTGTAGTGGCATGCGCCTGTAGTCCCAGCTACTCAGGAGGCTGAGGTGGGAGGGTCGCTTGAGCCCAGGAGGTCGATGCTGCAGTGAGCCATGATTGTGTCACTGCACTCCAGCCTGGGCTACAGAGTGAGACCCTGTCTCAAAAAAAAAAAAAAAAATCAGACTCCTCATGTATAAAATAGGGATGACTATAGAATATACTCAGAGATTTTTCTCTCTGAGGATTAAGAGCATTAAAAAATTTACATATCTCATTTATTAATGAGGTTAACTATATTTTAGTATGTTCATTGGCTATTTCCATTTCCTTTTTTTGTGAAGTGACTTTTCAAATCCATTGCCCATTTTTCTGTTGGGTTTTTCTTTTTTTAGTGTACATATATATGAGATAAATGTGCATCTGGGTTTTTGGTGTAGGCTAGAAAGAAACAAGGGGCTGCTGTGCTGGAGTTCTGCAATAGAGGCTGCAAACATACACATATGTTTCCATATGTGTATACAATGTGTGATGAGCAAATCAGGCATATTTATCACCTCAAATATTTATCATTTCTTTGTGTTGAGAACATTCAAAATCCTCTCCTCTAGCTTTTTGAAAATATATAATAAATTATAGTTAAACATATTCATCCTACAGTACTACAGAACACCAGAACTCATTTCATCTACCTACTGTAATTTTTTATCTGTTAACCGACCTCTCCCCACCACCTCTCCTTCCCCGTTCCAGCCTTTAATACTCCCAATGATTAAGAGAACTTAATGTGGCTGGACATGGTGGCTCATGCCTGTAATCCCAGCACTTTGGGGAGGCCGAGGTGAGCAGATCACTTGAGCCCAGGAGTTCAAGACCAGTCTGGGCAACATGGTGAAATCTCGTCTCTACAAAAAATACAGAAATTAGCAGGGTGAGGTAGTGTGCACCTGTAGTCCCAAGCTACTCAGGAGGCTGAGGTGGGAGGATAGCTTGAGCCCAGGAAGTCAAGGCCTCAGTGAGCTTTGATCATGCCACTGCACTCCAGCCTGGGTGACAGAGCAAGGCCCTGTCTCAAAAAAAAAAAAAAAAAAAGAAAACAGTTTAATGTTTCTAAAGTGCTCAGAACAGTGCTATAATTGTTACCTATTGTGGCAATAGAAATGGCATTTATATTTGCTTATCTAGCTCATGGTGGTCCTAGTAAGCTGTCCCATTCTTACCAAGCACTGCATACTACCTGCCTTTGTCTTGTGGTTGTCAAGCATCTGGGTTTTTGGTGTAGGCTAGAAAGAAACAAGGGGCTGCTGTGCTGGAGTTCTGCAATAGAGGCTGCAAACACATCAACAGCTCCTGATGTAGATGACTATAGCCAGCTTCTCAGTTTGGATTAACTTTATGGTTTCTGTAGCGGCCTTGATAACTAATTGATTAATCAACTTATGCCTGTGATAAAATTGCCCTTCCAATTTTTAGCAACGAGGAAGTGGTGCTGATTTTAGCTTTTAATTTGATATGAAGCAGGGTCTGGATTTGGCTCCACCTTTCCAACAGCGGTGGAATGGGAATCAGGGAGTTGAGATGCCAAGGAGCACTGATCTAGGATCTAGGAATAGTTATGTTCCTAACTTTATCATTTGCTAAGACATTTGCTAATTTCCTTGAATTGAGACTGAGTACCAATTCACAGTCACTATGGCAAAAGCAGGTTGCCATGCCATCTAAAGAGGCTATAATGGCAAATCTCAAGTTTGTGTAAGTGTGTGGGGGTGTGTGTGAGTAGGGGCAAACATTTTAAACAAGTGCCCTATGGACTGTTACATTATATCAAACAAATTCTCAAGGTGTTAGTTTCTAAGGTATAGAATTCTGAATTGAAATTTCAAGCTAATACTCTAATAGTGCAAAAATGGAGTTTTGCATTCTATGTCAATTAGAATAACCATAGCAATTGGCATCACTGAACTTAAAAAAAGTGTATGTGTTTTGTTGTTTTGAGTTTGAATGTGTGAATTCGCAACTCACAAGCCAAGAGTTTTGGAGAGGTTTTAGTAATAGTTCCTTTCCTGCTAAAAGCATTGTTTTAAATAATTAGGTGTGGCTGATTTTATTTTATTTAGCAAGAGAATTGGAAATATTTAACAAGTATCTGGATAACACTCTTTGGGTGGAGAATTTGCTCATAAGTTTAGCAGCAACTTGGTTGAATGAACTGCATTCTGACTTTGATATATTTTGATTTCTCCTCAATTTTTATAGCATTGTTGGATTTTATGGGCCCCACATGCTTCCATACAACTCTGTTGGCCTTGGTGGATTTCAATGTTTAAAATTAAAAGGCCCCATCATATATTCTTAGTTATTGTTACTATTATAGCTGGACAAAAATATGCTGGTAAGAGTTTGTAGCAATTGCGTGTGTGTGTGTGTATGCGGGGGGCAGGGGGGCGGGTGTGCAGTGGTTGCTGCCCCTCAAGGAAGCAAGCATGTAGCTATCCAACGGGTTCTTCTTACCCACTGCCCAGATAGAGCCGATTTCTCAAGACAGAGGAATTGCAATAAAGTTCATACACTCAGAGCCAGCTACATGGGAGACCAGAGTTTTATTACTCAAATCAGTCTCCCTGAAAATTTTGAGACTGAGGATTTTAAAAGATAATTTGGCAGGCAGGGGCCTAAGGAATGGAGAATGCCAATTGGTTGGTTCAGGGATGAAATCATAAGGAATTGAAGCTGCCCTCTTGTACTGAATCAATTCCTGGATGGGGGCCACAGAGCAGATGAGCCAGTTTACCTGTCTGGGTGGTGCCAGCTGACCCATCAGAATGCAGGGTCTGAAAATTATCTTGAACACCAGTCTTAGGTTTTGTAATAGTAATGTTATCTCTGGGAACAATTGGGGAGGTTAGAAATCTGTGGTCTCAGGCTGCATGATTCCTAAGCCATAATTTCCAATCTTGTGGCTAATTTATTATTTTTACAAAGGTGATCTGGTCCCCAAGCAAGGAGCAGGGGTTTGTCTTGGGGAGGGGCTGTTATCATCATTGTTTCAAGTTTAAACTATCAACTCCTCCCAAAGTTCGTTCGGCCTGTGTCCAGGAATGAACAAGAGCAGCTTGGAGGTTAGAAGCAGGATGGAGTCAGTTAGGTCACATTTCTTTTACTGTCATAATTTTTGCAAAGGCAGTTTCAGGCATACCTCTTTTGCCCTTGTTTTTTCCAGCCCCTTCTCTTTCTCTTGCAGCTGTGGTGGTGACTAGGAAAGGAAGGTTAGCCTTGTGGAGGGCTCTTGAATTTCAATCCACCTCTTCAGCCCCCTTTAGAAATACTAGAAGAAATGAGACTTATACCCCGTGAGATGTGGTTTAAGTGTCTGATTTTGCTATTTAAGGCTCTCTATGGATTGATTTCCACATTAACTCTTCAAAGTTCATGTACCACTACTGTAGGAAATGCCTCTGTATCTAGCTGGGTCTAGTCCTGGTCCTTCAACATGTTTCAGTGTCTTTTACTCTGCCCAAATTCAGTGCATGGTTCAAGGTTCACTTTAAGACTCAAATTCTACATGATTTTTTCTCTGGCATCGACAGCTCCATAGTATACTCCTTTGAATTCCTATAACCGTAATTTATATACATAGGGTTGGCTGTTTGCTACAGTGGGTTGCCCAAAAAATGCATCTTAAAAATAGATGGTATGTTTAAGTTGAAGAACTATTGACTCATACCTATCAGGCCCTGTGTTAAATGTTGAATAAGAAATATTCAACATGTAACATGTGGCCCTGCTTCCATGGAACTAAGAGGAACAGTGTTAAAAGTGACATTTAACCCAGGAATGAAGATCAGATAATTTATGTATGTTCATGGAGCCAATATTATTATGGTGAATAATGTCATAAAAGTGGAGATAAATCTGTAAATCTATTTGTGGAAAAGAACATATAAGCTCTTGGGTTGGTTAGTAAGGGAGTCATACTTGGTCCCTTTTTTTTTAGATGGAGTCTTGCTCTGTCACCCAGGCTGGAGTGCAGTGGTGCAATCTCAGCTTACTGCAACCTCCACCTCCCAGGTTCAAGTGATCCTCCTGCCTCAGCCTCGTGAGTAGCTGGGACTACAGGTGAGTGCCACCACACCTGGCTAATTTTTGTATTTTTAGCAGAGACAGGGTTTCACCATGTTGGCCAGGCTGGTCTCGAACTCCTGTACTTGGTCCCTTTTTATTGGAGCTCTGACTCAGTTCCCTCTAAAAGCCAATACCAAGTCCTTCCTCTTGAGAAAACAAAATAATAAATGCTAACAGGCAGGCCCAGGCACAGATATTCTCTCTCTTCGTCCTAACCACTGTCTCGTGAAGCAGGTATTATTATTCTTACTTTAGACTCAGCAAGCCTCTGGAGAAGTAAAGTGACTGCTCCAGCATCACATAGCCCATAGAGGCAAAGCTGGAAGGTGAATGCCAGGCTTCCGATGCCAGATCTCCTGTCCTATCCTTTATGACCCTATTACTCCCTGGTGCTGCTCTCCATTCCAAATGTTTGATTATTAGATTTAAGGGGGTCTAAGCCAGGTAACATGAACAGGGAAAGATCAGCTGACAATATCTGATTGTTTGAAAATAATCCACAGCTTATGTTCTATTCATTCGATAGATGCTCATTGAACACCTACTATGTGACAGCCCCTATAGTCCTTACCGTCAGAAAGTACAAAGCCTAGTATAAAATGCAAGTATATAAACAGGAAACTATAGTATAATATGCTGAGTACAGTGATGGCTGTATAGGAATTATGGGTATAGAATGAATGAATCAAGAATGAATCTTGTGAGATTGTTTGTCTGTACCACTGCTGCCCTTTCAAGGAGCACGTGTATTATTTTTTAAAAAACATTTTGTTCTCTGTTCTAGGCACTTGGCCTGGCCCTGGTGATACAGCTGGCAGTGGGGAAGGGGAAAGTGTAAGTTCCTAAATAGTTAAAGACAGGGTAACCTTCCAGACTTGAATAGAATATCTATGCAGGAGCAGAATGTTCTGCCTTTCGTGGTCAGAGAAGACTTTAAGAGATGACATTTAGATGATCTTTTATTTATTTCTTGCATTTTTCTGAGCTTGGGTTATTTTAAGGAAATTACAAATACTAGAAACTCAAGTTTTGATTTGCAATACCTTACCTAGAGCTGTTCAAAGAGCCATATGGTTCACAAGCTATTTCTGTCCCCATGATTCTGCTGAAACCGTTCTCTTCAAGGTCACCAGCCACCCCCGTGTTGCCAAATCAGGGGGTCAAGTCTCAAGCCTAGTCTTCATTGACTTATTAGTAGCATTTAACACAGTTAGTCATGTCTTCCTTCAAATGCTTTCTTTATGTAGTTTCCATGATACTAAACTCTCCTGGTGTTCTTCCCATCTTACCAGCTGCCCCTTTTTAGTCTTGTTTGCTAATTCTACCCCATCTCCCTCATCACGTAACATTGGGATATTTTAAAGTTCAGTCTTGGACTTCTTTTCTGCACTATCATCATTCATTCCAGCACTGTGGCCTTAAATACCATCCATCTACTGATGTATATCAAATTTTTATATCCAGCCTTGACTTTTTGCTTGAACTTCAGACTCCATATCCACCTGCTAGTCCACATTTCTACTTGCTTGTCTGAGTGGTATCTTGAATGTCCATGTCCAAAATAGAATTCTGGACTCCTGTGCCTGCCTCCTACCTCCAGAGTTCTCATTTAAGTTCTCTCCCACCATTCTACATCCCAGCAACTAAAACTCCATTCTTCTCATTGTTCAGGCCAAAATACTTGGGGTTGTTAACAACTCCTCTCTTTTTCCACACCCTACACCTAATCTATTGGTAAATCCTTTTTGTTCTACCTTCAAGATACATACAGAACTTGATCACTTCCACTGTCTCTACTTCTATTACCCTAGTCTAGGCCACTATCATTTCTTGCCTGGACTATTGCAATATCCCCACTTCTTTGTATTGTGGCTAGAGCGATCCTTTCTATGCCCTGCTCAAAACAAAATCCAGTGTTCCTTAAACCTCTAAGGCACTGGCCCCCTGTTTATACTCTTAACCACCTGTCTCAAGTTAGAGGACTCTAGACCTTTCAACACCAGAATAACGTGGTGTCCTGCAAGGTAAGGCCTAACAGGGGAGGTTGTATGATAATCCAGAGTGCAGGAGTGAATGGAGGGGAGAAGGGACTCTCGGTGACTGCAGATTACTGTTTCGTGAAACATGAAGATAGAGGATGGGAGGGAGTCAAGATGGTAATGAAAGCAAGACTAAGGGCTGAAGGAGGCTTTTCTTCCTCTAAGAGGTGAAAGACTTGAGTGTCTTTATGAGTTCATTGAAAGGAGGCTATGGAGGGGAGAGGCTAATGCTGTTGACCAGGGACACAAGTAAGCCAATACTGCAAGGAGAGACAGTTAGGGCCCACGTGAATATGGAAATCATAAATTGACTGCAGTCACTTTTGTTTGCTTAGTTGCATGGCTTTATCCCACCACTTCACTCTGTCTTCTGGCCAGAGCCTTCTAAGTATCTTCGGTCTACTCCCAGCCCTTTTGTTATGCCTGCCAGTTAATCCCAGTGCCTTCTCCTTTGTTCTGCTCCAGGCTCCTGAACACTGTGGATGTGACACAGGTCCTGAGGGTCACATTGCTTCCTAGATCACTATTCTCTGTCTCTTAGTTCCTGCCCTCCTCCCAGGTGCTTTAAACTTATCTACTCCAGGCCAGTTGCAGTGTCTCACACCTGTAATCACAGCACTTTGGGAGGCCAGGGTGGGTGGATCACCTGAGGCTGAGAGTTCAAGACCAGCCTGGCCAACATGGTGAAACCCCGTCTCTACGAAAAATACAAAAATTAGCTGGTTGTGGTGGTATGCATCTGTAATCCCAGCTACTTGGGAGGCTGAGGCAGGAGAATCGCTTGAACCCAGGAGACAGAGGTTGCAATGAGCTGAGATTGCACCACTGCCCTCCAGCCTGGACAACAGAGTGAGACTCCATCTCATAAAAATAAATAAATAAATAAATAAATAAATAAATAAATATAAATAAAAACTTATCTACTCCTGTGACATTTGTTTGATAGGGTCAGAGGCTGTGAAACTTTAGAAGCATACATGCTACCTTTGGAATTTAAAAAGTGTATCTACATGCCAACTGATCCATTATTTACTTAATATCTCTCTGTGAATTGAATCACTTTTGGAAAACTAAAACATATTTAAAAGGGAAACTTTATATCCTTACCATAAATGAAAACCACATCATTTGATCTAAGTGGAATGTCATGGTAAGAAAACAAGAAATGAAAACAAAACAGTGTTTTTAGATTTGATGCCTACAAAAAGTTAGGAGCCTGAGGCCTGCTTTCTTTCTTATAGGTAAGTATTTGGGAGGTATAGTCAGTACTACCAAATTGAGACTTACCCTTCCTCAAAAGGAAGAGGACAGAGGAAGATGAACATTCTTGCGTGCCCTCTGAAATCATCTCCATTACCAACTAGGGTGGCATCCCTGGAAAGAGTGAGGCCTGGGTGTTTGTTTGCAGAGACGGTTAGTGCAAGAGTTGGCATGCTGTGGCTTGCTTAATCAGTTTCAGTTTAAGATTGGTTGAAGATCTTCATGTTAAGATATGGCAGTGGCCTCTTTAAAAGTCTTTTGTGCCTGGCGCCGTGTCTTATGCCTATAATCCCAGCACTTTGGGAGGCTGATGCAGACGGATTACTTGAGCCTGGGAGTTCGAGACCAGCCTGGCCAACGTGGTGAAACCCCATCTCTACTGAAAATACAAAAAGAGCCATGTGTAGTGGTGGGCACCTCTAATCCCAGCTACTTGTTTAACTTAATGAGGAACTGCCAAACTGTTTTCCACAGCAGCCATACTAGTGTACATCCCCACCAGCAAGGTGTGACAGTTCCAGTGTCTCCACATCCTCACCAACATTTATTTTTCATTTTTAAAAAATTATAGCCACCCTAGGGAATGTGAAGCATCATCACATTATATGTTCTAATTTTGATGAAGTCCAATTTATTTTTCCTTTTGTTGCTTGTGCTTTTGGTGCCACAGGTATGAAACCCATTGCCAAATCCAGAGCCATAGTGACTGGCTTCTATTCTAGGGTTGGGAGCTGTGGCTTTCCCAAGGCCATGTCCCCAAAGTCTCTCACAACTTAGCACCCAATGGATGCTCACTAGATCTTTGTAGAAGGGATGACTAGGTAGTGGGATATGAGCTGACCCTTGGTGGGGAGAGGGGTTTGTGTAGAGGTATAGCTTGACCAGGGGAATTCTGGGGGACAGGTAGCTGAATGAGGACTTCAATGGTGGCAAGGGCTTTTTCCATGTGATTATGGAAACCTAGATCCATGGAGGAAACTTGTGAGTAGTGGAGAAAGCTCCTCAGGGGAAGGAAGGCTGGCTGTGACTTCATCTTTATACCATACTCTCTAGAATAGGGCCTGGCCAGTATTAGGCCTTAGTAAATATTCCAGTGGCTTGATGAGGGAGACTTTTAAGATATTTACATGAGAGGCTTTTCATGATATAGTCCTCCTTACATATTCTACTCTAGCTCACTCTCCTTCCAAACTTGACCTTGGCTTTCTTTTTTACTAGATTTGCCCCTCTCCCTAGGTGCTGTCAGCTCAGCTGCAGTACATCACTCATAACCCTGCTTGGAACATCCTTGCCTCTCCTCTCCTGTCTAATTCATCTCATTCCTCCAGGCCCAAGACAGTATCCAGTTATCCACAGAACCTCAACACTACTGCTCCAGCCCATCAGTGTATGGCTTTAGTCAGCCATACACTTAGCCACACACTTACCAGAGCTTAGGGTCACATGATCTTAGGTTCAGATGCAGGCTCCACTAGTTACTGTGTAAGCTTGGGTGGGCCAGTTTCCCTCTCTCTGCCTTGGTTTCCTCATTGGAAAAATGGCAGTAATAACACTGCTAAAACAGTTCTGTGATAATGAAATGAGACAATAAATGAGATATAAAACCCTTAGTAAAGCATCCAGCTCATAGTAAGCGGTCAAAAATGGTAGCTGTACTGTTTTCTAGTTGTTTGCTGTATTTGGCTGTTCTCGTGTTGCTATAAAGAAACACGTGAGGCTGGGTAATTTATTTTAAAAAGGCTTAATTGGCTCATGGTTCTGCAGGCTGTACAAGAAGTGTGGTGTTGGCATCTGCTTCTGATGGGGGCCTCAGAAAGCTTCCAATCACAGTGGAAGGCAAAGGGAGAGCCAGTGTATCACATGGTGAGAGTGGGAGAAAGAGAGAGAAGGGGGAGGTCCTAGACTCTTTTGAAAAAGCAGATCTCATGTGAACTAACTGAGCGACAACCCATTTATCACTAAGGGGATGGTGTGAAACCATTCATGAGAGATCTGCCCTCATGATCCAATCACCTCCCACCAGACCCCACCTCCAACATTGAGAATCATATTTCAACATGAGATTTGGAGAGGACAAACATCCAAACGGTATCATTTTATATATCTAAATCTTGCTTCCTCCGCAAGATTGTGGGTTTTTTTCTTCAGGGCAGGGGCTGAGTCTTATGCTTATTTTAACTCGTATATTTGGCACAAAGTTAGGACTATAGCAAGTATTTAAGAAACATTTGTTGGTTCGAGGTGACTTTGTGATTACTCGGAGTTACTTGCTTTAGGAGACAGTATATCATTATTAAATTCTATATTATTCCACGATTCATTTTCTGAAACCCAATTTTGCTTTGTTTTATGGGGATCTGGGACTGACTTGTGGTGATCTGATTGTATGTGTGAGCAAGTGTGTGTGTATGTGTGAGAGAGAGAGACAGAGAGACAGAGTGGAGGGAATGGTGGAGGTAGTGACAATTGATTCCCTAAGGGGCAGAGCCAGCTACAGCTCACCATCCTAACCATTGCATCTAGCTTTCCTCTCCCAGCCCTAGAGCTGGGCTGTTATCTGCCCAGGGCAGCTGTTATGGCCCTGGCTCCCCTGGGGAGGTCTGCTCAGGCCTTCTTCATTCCTCCAGGCTGCCTTTATCACAAAAGGAAATGAGGTCTTTTTGACCCTATCAGACTTTTCTGCCAAGGCATCATGTTTTGCAAGAGGCTATTGCCCTGGCTATATACAGTCCTGGGCAATGTGCTAACATTAAAGAAGCAAATTCAGGAAAATGGTTACCTCTGGATGAAGAAGGCACGGCTGTGAGCTCTGAGATGAAGCTTCAGTTCTCTCTGAGGTGTTTATTTTTTATGCAGGGCTGTGGGGCATATGAGTGTTCATTTATTATCATGAACATTATATAATCTTGAATTTGCTGCTTATCATTTCTATGCATGTATTATCCATAAATCTTACCATATTTTTTGAGTATTTTCCAGCTTTATATATGTGTTGTGAAATTTTATGTGTACTTCAGCTACCTATATTTTTTGCCTGACAGTTTTTGAGATTTGTCTATTTTGTTTGTTTGTCTGTTTTTTTGAGATAGAGTTTTGCTTTTGTTGCCCAGGCTGGAGTGCAATGGCATGATTTTGGCTCACTGCAACCTCTGCCTCCCAACTTCAAATGATTCTCCTGCCTCAGCCTCCCAAGTAGCTGGGATTACAGGTGTCCACCACCATGCCTGGCTAATTTTTTATCTTTTTAGTAGAGATGGGGTTTCACCATGTTGGCCAGGCTGGTCTCAAACTCTTGACCTCAGATGATCCTCCCGCCTCAGCCTCCCAAAGTGCTGGGATTACAGGTGTGAGCCACTGTGCCCTGCCTAGATTTGTCTATATTGATATGTGTAATATTAGACTCTGTATTAATATTCCATGTTATAAAGAGATGTATCTTTTCTGCTATTGGGTAGACATTTCAGTGGTTTCCTATTTTTCACTTTTGCAAACAATGCTATAACAAATAGTCTGATATGCATTTCCTTGTGCCTAAGACAAGATACTTCTGTAGGAGTGGATTGGCTAGGCCATAGGACATATATGCCTCTCTCTTTGCTCGTATTGCCACATCGCTCCTCAGAGTGATTGTCCTACTTTACCTTCCCACCAGTAGTGCACAAATGTTGATGTTGGCCGTGTCCTTGCCAACCCTTGGTAGTTGTATCTGTGCTTTCTCCTCTCTCTCCAGATCACCAGAAAAGGTGGGAGTGAAAGTTTTGCAATTAAAGGAGAATGTCAGCTCTGAAGAATTTCCTGTTACATTTACTTTAATGAGGAAAAGATTTTGTTCTCTGTTTTAGTGAAAATAATGTTTGGACTTCTGTGGAAAACAGTTACATACACTTTTTTATTCTGAAGCAGAGCAGTTTTTTCTTTCTTTTTTTTTTTAATTTTTTTGCTGTTTGCATTCTTGGCAAACAAGTAGGAAAGACCAATTAGCAAGCTAATGTTCTAAATATTTACTTGCAGTAATAGTTATTTTTAAATGTTTTATATAGCATGTAACATTAGGTTTATGTTTACTGCTTTTCAATGTTTTGAATTCATTAAAATGAATTAAATTTAAGAATGTGACACAACTTTATGAATAAAGATTTATCATAATTATTTGCCACTTTTTTTGCATTTTGTGAGGGAAAAATACATGGTAATAAAATGTGTTCACATTTTACAAACAGGTTAGAAAAGTCATAAAGAGTAACTTTGGCTATTTTATGTTGTCTCTTATGTTCACAGGTGGGAAAGGAGAAGTTTCACAAATCCCAACATTAGGGTTTTTGCAACAATGTTAGGATGTTGGTGAGTGATGGAAAGCCTGGAATTAGAGGAGAACCACTTATGGGGCAAAAGATAAAGCCAAAATATAGTATATATCCTAAAGGAGATGGAAGTGATGTACCATCATGGGTAGCCTTTGATAAACAGGTAAGTCACATGACACTGGGAAGAATGCAGTCTTAGCATTTTACAGATCTAAATAATTTAGTTTTGAGAAAGTAGGAGTCTTCAGTGTAAATGTTAAGGCTAGTTCTTTTGCTTTGTGCCTTTTCTACTTATTATTGCCTTTATTTTTAGTGTTTTATTTTTAGTGTTTCTCCCCTTGTCTTTATTTGTTTAAATTGACAAACATAATTGTATGTATTTATGGTGTACAACATGATGTTTTGAAATATATATACACTATGGAATGGCTAAATTGAGCTAATTAACATATGCATTACCCCATGTGCTTCTCTTTTTTTGTGGTGAAAACACTGTTGTCTTACAATTTTCAAGTGCACAATACATTGTTTTTAGCTATAGTCATTGTGTTATACAATGGATCTCTTAAACGCATTCCTCCTAAGTGAAATTTTGCTTCTTTTGACTAAGGTTAGTTCTTCTGAAAAGATAAATTCAAGAACAAAAGTATCTTAAACAAAGAAAAATTATTCTTGCTCTGCTCTTTTTTATCAGTCACGTTGGTTGCAGAATGCCAAATGTTTATCTTTCTTGGCTAATACTTATTAACCTTTCTCTCATCTCCTTCACTGGACAGGATTCTCTGTCCTATAGACACTAAGAGTCTGGTCAGATTGTCACTTTTGCTTTTGAGTTGCCATTGACTAAACAATTGTGTTTGAGTCTGAATGTGGCTTTAAATAGGAATAGAAAAATGCCTTCTTTTCTTTTTTCCATACTAATTAGTAATAAACCATAGTAATGATTCCCCATCCCTAAGGGCTAAAATGTGCTATGGCAAGAAGAATAGTGAAAGGAAGTGATGCCATTATTAGACAAGAGTTGAAATTTTTTAATGTATATGTCTATACACATACACACACATATACATATGGACATATTGGCAGTTAGAAAAGGGAGTGTATTTGAATATTTTTTTAAAAAGGCTAAGATCAAAGGAAAGAAAAGGCGACCAGCTATATGGATATGCTGTGTTTATCAGATAGCCCTGTATCACAGCCCAGTGTTCTGCTCGCCAGAAAGAACTAGTTATTAGATTATTTTAGATCCTGTAATTGAAGGATAGTTTAGGACTAGATAAGGAATTGAAACCATAGCATGCTAAGTTTACCAGGTGGTTTTTAGCAGCTTTTAACATGGATTGGTTGGCAGTACTTTGATTCTAATTTAAATGTCCTCAAATTGACACATCCCCATGTCATCTGTGATAGGGTAGATCATCTGTGATAGGGTAGATCAATTAGAGTGCACATTTTTTTTTTGAAGCCTAGTTCTGACACTTACAGTGATCTAACAGACCACAGGGAAGCTTCTTTCCTGGGAAACCATTTCTCCTTTCAACATGGGCCGATATTCTTTTCTTGGATTATTTTCAGTACCTGGCTCACTGCTGGACCCAGAGCTCAAAAACAATTCTGTGCTGACTGACTTGGGTGGATTATGCACAGTTTTCTGTTACTCTCAATCTTATAGGATGTTTACTTTGCATGGGCCAAAGAAAAGATTCTATTTTTACCTCATGTAAAAAAGAGGGTACCAACAATATTTTAAACTAATCCACTACTCAGTAAGTATCAGAGGCCACAATGTATTAATATTAAACTATTGTCTTGCATTTCAAGTCAAAAAGTCATTTCATGTTTTTCTCAATATTTAATATGTGCCTTTCAAGCCTATTTTGCAGGCCTTTAATTAGTTATGTAGAATATTTCGTGAATCTGGAATAATTTTAGCTTCAGACTACTTGCGAAAATGAAGAGCTTACTCATTTAAGGTCTAACTAAATGCAACATAATTCAGTTATTTTGTTGGTCAACTTCTATTAAATATTCATTGAACTTTAAATGAGACACTGAGACTGAAATATTTACGTTCTCTGATGAGACTGTGAACTACAGACTAGATCCTGGTTAATACCCCAAGCAAATTATAAAGCGCTTTCTACATTAGCGGTTCAACAAAAACAAGTCAACACCTGTTAATCATTTGACTTAAAAATGAGACATTTTTGGTGCACCCCGTCCCAGCCATCCGGTCCCGGCCTCTCACTCTCCTTTGCCGCGCCGCCACCATGCTCTCTGTCCGCGTCCTGCTCCTGCACATCACGGAGCCGCGGCAGCCGCAGCTCTCGCCGCTGAAGGGGCCCAGCCTGTTGACAAGGGGAACAGGCCGCCGGCCCTGAGCGGGACCCGGGTTCTGGCCAGCAAGACTGCAAGGAGGATCTTTCATGAGCCTTCGAGCCGAAAATTAAAGCAGCTGCCCCCGGCGTGGAGGATGAGCCTCTGCTGAGAGGAAACCCCTGCCACTTTGTCGTCTTCCCCATCGAGTACCATGATATCTGGCAGATGTATAAAAAGGCAGAGGCTTCCTTCTGGACCACCGAGGAGGTGGACCTGTCCAAGGACATTCGGCACTGGGAATCCCTGAAGCCCGAGGAGAGATATTTTATATCCCGTCTTCTGGTTTTCTTTGCAGCAAGTGATGGCATAGTAAATGAAAATTTGGTGGAGCGATTTAGCCAAATAGTTCAGATTACAGAAGCCTGCTGTTTCTATGTCTTCCAAATTGCCATGGAAAACATACATTCTGAAATGTATAGTCTCCTTATTGACACTTACATCAAAGATGCCAAAGAAAGGGAATTTCTCTTTAATGCCATCGAAACGATGCCTTGCGTCAAGAAGAACGCAGATTGAGCCTTGTGCTGGATTGGGGACAAAGAGGCTATCTATGGTGAACGTGTTGTAGCCTTTGCTGCAGTAGAAGGCATCTTCTTTTCCGGTTCTTTTGCATCGATATTGTGGCTCAAGAAACGAGGACTGATGCCTGGCCTCACGTTTTCGAATGAACTTATTAGCAGAGATGAGGGTTTACACTGTGATTTTGCTGCTTGATGTTCAAATACCTGGTGCACAAACCATCGGAGGAGAGAGTGAGAGAAACAATTATCAATGCTGTTCAGATAGAACAGGAATTCCTCACTGAGGCCTTGCCTATGAAGCTCATTGGGATGAATTGCACTCTAATGAAGCAATGCATTGAGTTTGTGGCAGGCAGACTTAGGCTGGAACTGGGTTTTAGTAAGGTTTTCGGGGTAGAGAGCCCATTTGACTTTATGGAGAATATTTCACTGAAAGACTAACTTCTTTGAGAGGAGAGGAGGAGAGTATCAGAGGATGGGAGTGGTGTCAAGTCCAACAGAAAATTCTTTTACCTTAGATGCTGACTTCTAAATGAACTGAAGATGTGCCCTTATTTTGCTGATTTTTTTCCATCCCTTAAAAAAAATCAGCTGAAGTGTTATCAACTAGCCACACGATGAATTGTCCGTAATGTTTATTAACAGCATCTTTAAAACTGTGTGGCTACCTCACAACCAGTCCTGTTTATTTATAATGCTGGTAGTATCACCTTTTGCCAGCAGGCCTGGCTGGCTGTGACTTACTATAGCAGTGACAGTGGCAGTCTTGGCTTTAAAGTGAGGGGTGACCCTCTAGTGAGCTTGGCACAGCAGGATTAAACAGTCATTTAACCAGCACAGGGAGTTGAAAGTTGAAAGACGCAGCCTCACTGCTTCAACGCAGATTTTAATGTTTACTTAAATATAAAACTGATACTTTACAAACAAATAAACATTGTACTCACAAGGCGATAATAGCTTTATTTACTTGGTTTCTACACCAAATACAAAGCATTCTCCTGACCACTAATGGGAGCCAATTCACAATTCACTAAGTGACTAAAGTAAGTTAAACTTGTGTAGACTAAACATGTAATTTCTAAGTTTTATTTTAGTGAATTAAAATACTCGTTAACCAACTTTAAAGTCCTGTGTTTAGATAGATATTAGTCTGTTGGTGCCAGATAGAAGACAGGTTGTGTTTTTATCCTGTGGCTTGGGTAGTATCCTGGGATTCTCTGCCCCCTCTGAGTAGAGTGTTGTGGGATAAAGGAATCTCTCAGGCCAAGGAGCTTCTTAAGTTAAATCACTAGAAATTTAGGCATGATCTGGGCCTTCATATGTGTGCGAAGCCATTCTATTTTATTTCTCACTGTATTTTCCCCAACTTCTAGTTGATAAGAAAAAATTATTGAGTTTTTATTTCTTTTTTTTTTGTCTTTTAATACAGGAATATGTCTCCTTTTATTGAGGTCTTTATTATGTTCTATGATTAAATTAAATGAGATAATGCTTTAAAAGCACTTACATGTGGGAGCTAAGGTAGTATTGTAAAATTTCAAGTCATCCTTAAACAAAATGACGCACCTAAGATCTTGCTCCTGTTAAGTGGTGAAATCAACTAGAGGTGGTTCCTACAAGTTGTTGTTTATTCTAGTTTTGTTTGTGTGTAAGTAGGTTGTATGAGTTAATTCATTTATATTTACTATGTCTTTTAAATCAGAAATTTTTTATTATGTATGTCCTTTTAGATTTTACCTGTAGTTCATACTTTAAAATAATCACCCAGTGTCTTATTCTAGCATTGTCTAAATCTGAGTATTATCTAGGGGAATCTTAAACTTCCGTAGGAAACCATGAGTTATTAATACAGTTTCCATTCAAATATTAATTTCAGAACGAAACATAATTTTTTTTTTTTTTTTTGAGACGAAGGCTCTCTCTGTCACCCAGTCTGGAGTGCAGTGGCATGATTTTGGCTCACTGCAACCTCTGCCTCTTGGGTTCAAGCAATTCTCCTGTCTCGGCCTCCTGAGTAGCTGGGACTGCAGGTATGTGCCACCACACCTGGCTAATTTTTGTATTTTTAGTAGAGATGGAGTTTCACCATATTGGTCAGGCTGGTCTCGAACTCCTGACCTCAGGTAATCCACCCACCTCAGCCTCCCAAAGTGCTGGGATTACAGGCATGAGCCACCACGCCTGGCTTGCATTAATTTTGATGTTTTAAATCGCCTCACCCTAGGGCCAGCCCTGACCAGGAGGTGCTGCTACCATTGAGTATCCAGGGGCCAAGCGTATATTTTATATCCTGCAGTGTGGGGAAAGCAACCCTACATTGGGGAAAGATTGTTCTACCTCAAATGCCAATACTGTTTCCACTGAGAAACAGTGTGTGTACTACTTGCTTAAAACCCATAGCATTGGGAGAATTTCTAAAAACAGGCAAAAGAATTTTGCTTAATACTGCAGCCACCGTTCAAAGACTTAGTTATTTCATTGAATTCATTTAAATAAAAGCAGACTATGATGGGACCAAGACAAAAACAAGACTACTCCATAATCATAACTGTATGGAACACTGAACACGAACACTGTCCAAGTCACAAAATGCATCACTCACGCCCGTTATTTCCAGTCATCATCCCAGTACCTCCATGAGGAAGAAGCAAATAGAGATGGTTGTCCTCATCATATAAATGAAGAATCATTCTCAAGGAGAAATGGAGCAGGAACCAGAGTCTGAGACTGGGTGTTGGGGGCGCTGATTCTGGTTCTGGTCCCACCGTTAACTATATGTGTGATTGTGGCTTAGTCACTTTACCTCTCTGAGCCTCAGTTTCCTTAATTATAATGCAGGACTTGGCTAGCTGATCTGTAAGGCCCTTTTTACCTCTGGCAATTTATGTCTAAAACTTGACTAAAGTCAAATTCAGCTTGTTTATCCTAGAACTGAGCCCAGACCCTGGATCTCATGGCCTAGGACTCTCTAATTACGTCAGGCGCCCACTACTTCATTATTAATTGAAATGTGGCATTTAGCAGTTTATGCTATGCTAAGGTGGCTGTATAAGATCTATAGTTAGCTGCTTTTATAAAATGTTGGAATATTTAGAAATATACAAATGACTGAATGTTTTTATATGACTTTCGTCTGGATGTTAAGCCCCATTTACATAGACTGTACAATTTTGCTCTCATTTTTCATTTGTCAACAGCTCCTAGTTAGCCTAATTTGTTTGCTATTTCACAAATGACTCAATTATAGTAAGTGGCAAGATAAAAGTTGATCTTATGGGATATGCATTCATTTAAAAATATTTCTTTTTTTTCCATCTATTGTAAACATAATGATTATAATCAAAACTACTGACCGCACAATTGAATTTTAATCACTTACATTAGTTGACATCTAGTTTGTAATGAGCTGATTATTTATGTAGCACTGTGTGACTATATGATTTGAACAATATAAAAATAAATTTTTAAAATATAATTTGGTCCCTTGGGTCATCTTGATTTTTTTTTTTTTTTTAGATTAAACAAGTTAGTTTATTATTCATTTGCAGCATCTCCCTTCCCATCATGGCCCGAAACTAGTTTTTCAGGCTAACTTTGGAATGTCCTTGGCCTAGAGGAGGGATCTGTTCAGAGGGCTAGGGGGCTTAGAATTTCATTTTTGATTTACAGTATAATACTATTAACTAAACCGCAAAACTTATTTGGATTTCACCAGTTTTTACATGCACTCACTATTTCCCCCTTAGTTTAACAGTCCTATGGAATCTTATCCCATATATAGATTCATGTAACCACCACATGTTCAGAATACAGAATAACTGTGTTCTTTAGGATTTTGCTGTTTGAGTCCTCATTTATTGAGGTAAACTTCATCTTAATTCTTAAAATCAACTTTATTGAGGTATAATTTATATGTAATAAAATGAGCCTTTTTTTTTTTTTGAGACAGAGTCTCACTCTGTTGCCCAGGCTGGAGTGCAGTGGCATGGTCTCTGCTCACTGCAACCTCTGCCTCCTGGGTTCATGCAATTCTCCTGCCTCAGCCTCCCAAGTAGCTGGGATTACAAACGCCCGCCAGCATGCCTGGCTAATTTTTGTATTTTTAGTAGAGATGGGGTTTCACCATGTTGGCCAGGCTGGTCTTGAACTACTGATCTCGTGATACACCCGTCTCAGCCTCCCAAAGTGCTGGGATTACAGTCACGAGCCACCACGCCTGGCCAAAATGGGTGGGCTCAACTTTATTGAGGTTGAGCTCACTGGAACCTCCACCTCTCGGTTTCAAATGATTCTTCTGCTTCAGCCTCCTGGGTAGCTGGGATTACAGGTGCACACCACCACACCCAGCTAATTTTTATATATTTTTTTAGTATAGATGGGGTTGCACCATGTTGGTCAGGCTGGTCTGGAACTCCTGACTTCGTGATCCTCCTGTCTTAGCCTCCCAAAGTGCTAGGATTACAGGCATAAGCCACTGCGCCCAGCCCATCATTGATATTATTACTAGGGCCTTTCCCCTTCCCCTTTCCCCTAGGGCTGAACCCAGGGTATATATGTCTCTCCAAATGGAGTGTTGTCTGAAATTAACTCTGTGTGCAGTGTCTAGGGTGTTCTTTGGAAACATGGCCTGCCTGCAATACCTCCTTAATGAGAGGCTCTTTGGTATAGTAGAAAGAACAAGGCTTTTCAGTTAGACTGAGGTTTAGAACCTGGATTTCCCATCTATTACCTGTTTCATCCTGGCCATGTTTTTAACCTCTCTTAGCCCGAGTTCCCTCACCTGTCAAGTGGGAATAACAAAACCCACCTTAGAGCTGCCATGAGTATCAAATGGGTAATGCATGTCAAATGCCCAGATCATAGTAGTCACGAAGAATTATTTCCTTTCATGGGGTGGGGAGAGCAGTTTTCCTAGGGGAAGTGAAGCATAAACTGGGACTATCCCAATGCTCATTTGTGCTACAGGATTCTTGCATTTTTCTTTGGGAAAAATTCTGGGATTTTCTAGAATAAGAAGTTTGGAGATGCTGCCACTGAGCCCAGTGAGTTCTAAAAAGCAGCTATGAAGCTATCATTGTATTGCTCTTTCCAATTGTTCTGTGCACCATTTATGTTGAAATTAGGGTAGTTCATAAAATCATATATTGTTTAAACAAAAGATTTTGTCACGTCTCTTCTATTTTAGCAAATTTACTTAATGTTCTTTTAGGAGGAAAGGTGATAAATAACTACCTTTTAAATTATTTTATTTTTTCATTATTCTGAACTAATAGCAGTCAGTAATAGGCTGCTACAATTGTATTTACATGCCTATTATTTGTAACTGTACTCATAGATTTTATACCATTATCCTCTGGTTCTAGAAATTTCATGCAGGTCTTTTTATGTTTAGATGAAATTGTACTTCCTTTGCAATCTACCATGTTCCCCCACTTTTTTTGGCTTAAAATATGAAATATGTTTTGCATGCTTTTTATCATTTCTCTTTGATTCTACTTGTTGATATTTTTCATTCAGAATTTCAAAGCATTTATTTTTGCATTTATATTTACATATCAAAAATATTATATTTTAATAGTTTTACATATTAAAACTATTTTCAATTCTGGTCTACTTGGCTATTACAGTCAGCCTTATGAATTGAAGCTTTGGTTCTTATGGGTAGGTAATGGAGATAATATTATTGTGTGTTCCCAGCTTTCTCCTTTTCCACATACCCTGCCTGCTAAACAAAAATTTGTCTTTGCTCACTCCACTTTTCTCCACCTCCATCCTCTAAGGATTCTTCTGACTTTTTCAGTTGTTCTTATGCTTTGTGGGATATAGGAAAGGAAGAAGGGGATAGGAGGGAGAGAGACTATGAGTGGGAGAGCCCTGATGGTGATGAAATGTGAAACTTGTGGGAATCGAAAAAGAGAGAAAAGGCTTTTTGGGGGGTGAAGTGTGGATGTGGAGCATAAATTGGATCACCTTTAGATTTTCCTTGGAGGTCTAAATGAAGATGAAACAGGATTTTCAATTGCTATTAGTTGTTGGGCCTTTTCTTTGAATATACTACCATGCTGAGACTAAGCCACACTGGCTTATTATTTGAGTTACTTCTAAATGCTAACTTACTAAATTATATATTTTTGTGTATGCTTGCACAAATAAGAGAACTGCCATTACCCACCCCTCTCCCAACGCCAATCAGTTGACCTAAGTCCTCTCGTCTCCCTCTGAAATCTCCCATTCATCAGTCTCCTTCTTTCCATGGCCACTGCTGCCATCCTAGTTCATCCTTCACCTGGAGAGTAGCCTCCATTGAAGGCATCTCTGCCTTCAATATAATTCCCTTTCTCAACTGCCCACTCTGCTACAGAGTTAACTTTCTAAAATGTTTAGACTCCTTTGACCTCCTTGGCATGGCTTAGGGACCACCTGTATTTTGGCTCTTGTACCTTTGTAGTCTCATCTCCTTTGCTCCCCCATCACCACTCAACCCTTAGCCACACAAAATGACTTGCAGTACCCCACATACCGAACACTCCTATGCTCCCATAACTTTGCACATGCTGTTCCCCTTTGCAGATAATGCCCTTACCCTCTTGTCCACTTCCTCCTTCTTTCAGCCCATTGAAGACCCATTTTGGAGGTTACCTCCACCATGATGCCTTCTGCTTAATATTTTCAGGTGACTGGCAATTCCCTCTCCTTTTGGAGCATTTTCATAAACTCTTATTACTCTTCTCTGTGTCCTCCACTGAGCAGGAGTGAGTGGAGACTTTGTGGCAGTTCAGGGCATAGTGGTTAAGCTTGTGGCCTCTGAGGCTGGGCAACTTGTGTTCCCAGCTGTCTCATTCTTTTAATTTGAGACTGTGGGTAGATTACTTAACCTCACAAATCTTGAATTCTATAAAATGAGAATCACAGTATTACCTACTTTATTGGTGTTTTGTGAGGAGTAAATGAGATAAGAGTATAAAAGTAGTTAATACAATGCCTGACCCATTATAAGTACTTAATCAGTGCTGGCTACTTTATTTAGCTTTGAATTCTCAGAGCTTAGCACAATGCCTGACACATGGAAGACAACTTGGCAATATATATGGAGCTGCAATATTATTAAGTCTTTCCTAATGGCTTTTAGATTTTATCTCCAATGCATTATCATTATTTGGAGGTACCACAGTCTGTTTTGCAGTTATTTGCATATAGTCTTATTCCCCTTACTTGACTGTGTACTGTTTGTAGCTGGAGAGATTGTCTTTTTTTTTTTTTGAACTTATTTTATTTTATTTTATTATTATACTTTAGGTTTTAGGGTACATGTGCACAATGTGCAGGTTTGTTACATATGTATCCATGTGCCATGTTGTTTTGTTGCACCCATTAACTCGTCATTTAGCATTAGGTATATCTCCTAATGCTGTCCCTCCCCCCTCCCCCCACCACACAACAGTCCCTGGAGTGTGATGTTCCCCTTCCTGTGTCCATGAGTTCTCATTGTTCAATTCCCATCTATGAATGAGAACATGCGGTGTTTGGTTTTTTGTCCTTGCGATAGTTTACTGAGAATGATGGTTTCCAGTTTCATCCATGTCCCTACAAAGGACATGAACTCATCATTTTTTATGGCTGCATAGTATTCCATGGTGTATATGTGCCACATTTTCTTAATCCAGTCTATCGTTGTTGGACATTTGGGTTGGTTCCAGCTCTTTGCTATTGTGAATAGTGCCACAATAAACATACGTGTGCATGTGTCTTTATAGCAGCATGATTTATAGTCCTTTGGGTATATACCCAGTAATGGGATGGCTGGGTCAAATGGTATTTCTAGTTCTAGATCCCTGAGGAATTGCCACACTGACTTCCACAATGGTTGAACTAGTTTACAGTCCCACCAACAGTGTAAAAGTGTTCCTATTTCTCCACATCCTCTCCAGCACCTGTTGTTTCCTGACTTTTTAATGATGGCCATTCTAACTGGTGTGAGATGGTATCTCACTGTGGTTTTGATTTGCATTTCTCTGATGGCCAGTGACGATGAGCATTTTTTCATGTGTTTTTTGGCTGCATAAATGTTTTCTTTTGAGAAGTGTCTTTTCATGTCCTTTGCCCACTTTTTGATGGGGTTGTTTGTTTTTTTCTTGTAAATTTGTTTGAGTTCATTGTAGATTCTGGATATTAGCCCTTTGTCAGATGAGTAGGTTGCAAAAATTTTCTCCAATTCTGTAGGTTGCCTGTTCATTCTGATGGTAGTTTCTTTTGCTGTGCAGAAGCTTTTTAGTTTAATTAGATCCCATTCTTCAATTTTGGCTTTTGTTGCCATTGCTTTTGGTGTTTTAGACATGAAGTCCTTGCCCACACCTATGTCCCGAATGGTATTGCCTAGGTTTTCTTGTAGGATTTTAATGGTTTTAGGTCTAACATTTAAGTCTTTAATCCATCTTGAATTAATTTTTGTAGAAGGTGTAAGGAAGGGATCCAGTTTCAGCTTTCTACATATGGCTAGCCAGTTTTCACAGCACCATTTATTAAATAGGGAATCCTTTCCCCATTTCTTGTTTTTGTCAGGTTTGTCAAAGATCAGAGAGTTGTAGATCTGTGGCATCATTTCTGAGGGCTCTGTTCTGTTCCATTGATCTATGTCTCTGTTGTGGTACCAGTACCATGCTGTTTTGGTTACTGTAGCCTTGTAGTATAGTTTGAAGTCAGGTAGTGTGATGCCTCCAGCTTTGTTCTTTTGGCTTAGGATTGACTTGGCTATGTGGGTTCTCTTTTGGTTCCATATGAACTTTAAAGTAGTTTTTTCCAATTCTGTGAAGAATGTCATTGGTAGCTTGATGGGGATGGCATTGAATCTATAAATTACCTTGGGCAGTATGGCCATTTTCATGATATTGATTCTTCCAATCCATGAGCATGGAATGTTCTTCCATTTGTATCCTCTTTTATTTCATTGAGCAGAGGTTTGTAGTTCTCCTTGAAGAGGTCCTTCACATCCCTTGTAAGTTGGATTCCTAGGTATTTTATTCTCTTTGAAGCAATTGTGAATGGGAGTTCACTCATGATTTGGCTCTCTGTTTGTCTGTGATTGGTGTACAAGAATGCTTGTGACTTTTGTACATTGATTTTGTATCCTGAGACTTTGCTGAAGTTGCTAATAAGCTTAAGGAGATTTTGGGCTGAGACGATGGCGTTTTCTAGATATACAATCATGTCATCTTGCAAACAGGGACAATTTGGCTTCCTCTTTTCCTAATTGAATACCCTTTATTTCCTTCTCCTGCCTGATTGCCCTGGCCAGAACTTCCAGCACTATGTTGAATAGGAGTGGTGAGAGAGGGCATCCCTGTCTTGTGTCAGTTTTCAAAGGGAATGCTTCAAGTTTTTGCCCATTCAGTATGATATTGGCTGTGGGTTTGTCATAGATTGCTCTTATTATTTTGAGATACATCCCATCAATACCCAATTTATTGAGAGTTTTTAGCATGAATGTTTGTTGAATTTTGTCAAATGCCTTTTCTGCATCTATTGAGATAATCATGTGGTTTTTGTCTTTGGTTCTGTTTATACACTGGATTACATTTATTGATTTGCGTATGTTGAACTAGCCTTGCATCCTAGGGATGAAGCCCACTTGATCATGATGTATGAGCTTTTTGATGTGCTGCTGGATTCGGTTTGCCAGTATTTTATTGAGGATTTTTTCATCAATGTTTATCAAGGATATTGGTCTGAAATTCCCTTTTTTGGTTATGTCTCTGCCAGGCTTTGGTAGCAGGACGATGCTGGCTTCATAAAATGTGTTAGGGAGGATTCCCTCTTTTTCTATCAATTGGAATAGTTTCAGAAGGAATGGTACCAGTTCCTCCTTGTACCTCTGGTAGAATTCTGCTGTGAATCCATCAGGTCCTGGACTCTTTTTGGTTGGTAAGCTATTGATTATTGCCACAATTTCCGAGCCTGTTATTGGTCTATTCAGAGATTCAACTTCTTCCTGGTTTAGTCTTGGGAGGGTGTATTTGTCGAGGAATTTATCCATTTCTTCTAGATTTTCTAGTTTATTTGCATAGAGGTGTTTGTAGTATTCTCTGATGGTAGATTGTATTTCTGTGGGATCGCTGGTGATATCCCCTTTTTCATTTCTTATTGCATCTATTTGATTCTTCTCTGTTTTCTTCTTTATTAGTCTTGCTAGCTGTCTATCAATTTTGTTGATCTTCTCAAAAAACCAGCTCCTGGATTCATTAATTTTTTGAAGGCTTTTTTGTATCTCTATTTCCTTCAGTTCTGCTCTGATTTTAGTTATTACTAGCCTTCTGCTAGCTTTTGAATGTGTTTGCTCTTGCTTTTCTAGTTGTTTTAATTGTGATGTTAGGGTGTCAATTTTGGATCTTTCCTGCTTTCTCTTGTGGGCATTTAGTGCTATAAATTTCCCTCTGCACACTGCTTTGAATGTGTCCCAGACATTCTGGTATGTTGTGTCTTGTTCTCATTGGTTTCAAAGAACATCTTTATTTCTGCCTTCATTTCATTATGTACCCAGTAGTCATTCAGGAGCAGGTTGTTCAGTTTCCATGTAGTTGAGTGGTTTTGAGTGAGTTTCTTAATCCTGAGTTCTAGTTTGATTGCACTGTGGTCGGAGAGAGAGTTTGTTATAATTTCTATTCTTTTACATTTGCTGAGGAGAGCTTTACTTCCAACTGTGTGGTCAATTTTGGAATAGGTGTGGTGTGGTGCTGAAAAAAATGTATATTCTGTTGATTTGGGGTGGAGAGTTCTGTAGATGTCTATTAGGTCCACTTTGTGCAGAGCTGAGTTCAATTCCTGGATATCTTTATTAACTTTCTGTCTTGTTGATCTGTCTAATGTTGACAGTGGGGTGTTAAAATCTCCCATTATTATTGTATGGGAGTTTAAGTCCCTTTGTAGGTCACTCAGGACTTGCTTTATGAATCTGGGTGCTCCTGTGTTGGGTGCATATATATTTAGGATAGTTAGCTCTTCTTGTTGAATTGATCCCTTTACCATTATGTAATGGCCTTCTTTGTCTCTTTTGATCTTTGTTGGTTTAAAATCTATTTTATCAGAGCCTAGGATGGCAACCCCTGCCTTTTTTTGTTTTCCATTTGCTTGATAGATCTTCCTCCATCCCTTTATTTTGAGTCTATGTGTGTCTCTGCACGTGAGATGGGTTTCCTGAATACAGCACACTGATGGGTCTTGACTCCTTATCCAGTTTGCCAGTCTGTGTCTTTTAATTGGAGCATTTAGCCCATTTACATCTAAGGTTAATATTGTTATGTGTGAATCTGATCCTGTCATTATGATGTTAGTTGGTTATTTTGCTCATTAGTTGATGCAGTTTCTTCCTAGCCTTGATGGTCGTTACAATTTGGCATGTTTTTGCAGTGGCTGGTACTGGTTGTTCCTTTCCATGTTTAGTGCTTCCTTCAGGAGCTCTTTTAAGGCAGGCCTGGTGGTGACAAAATCACTCAGCGTTTGCTTGTCTGTAAAGTATTTTATTTCTCCTTCACTTATGAAGCTTATTTTGGCTGGATATGAAATTCTGGGTTGAAAATTCTTTTCTTTAAGAATATTGAATATCGGCCCCCACTCTCTTCTGGCTTGTAGAGTTTCTGCTGAGAGATCAGCTGTTAGTATGATGGGCTTCCCTTTGTGGGTTACCCGACCTTTCTCTCTGGCTGCCCTTAACATTTTTTCCTTCATTTCAACTTTGGTGAATCTGACAATTATGTGTCTTGGAGTTGCTCTTCTCCAGGAGTATCTTTGTGGCGTTCTGTGTATTTCCTGAATCTGAATGTTGGCCTACCTTGCTAGATTGGGGAAGTTCTCCTGGATAATATCTTGCAGAGTGTTTTCCAACTTGGTTCCATTCTCCCCGTCATTTTCAGGTACACCAATCACATGTAGGTTTGGTCTTTTCACATAGTCCCAAATTTCTTGGAGGCTTTGTTCATTTCTTTTTATTCTTTTTTCTCTAAACTTCCCTTCTCACTTCATTTCATTCATTTCATCTTCCGTCAGCGATACCCTTTCTTCCAGTTGATTGCATCGTCTACCAAGGCTTCTGCAATCTTTGTGTAGTTCTTGATACTTGGCTTTCAGCTCCATCAGCTCCTTTAAGCCCTTCTCTCCATTGGTTATTCTAGTTTTCAATTTGTCCAATTTTTTTTCAAAGTTTTTAACTTCTTTGCTATTGTTTTGAATTTCCTCCCGTAGCTTGAAATAGTTTGATTGTCTGAAGGCTTCTTCTCTCAACTCATCAAAGTCATTCTCCATCCAGCTTTGTTCCATTGCTGGTGAGGAACTGCATTCCTTTGGAGGAGGAGAGGTGCTCTGCTTTTTAGAGTTTCCAGTTTTTCTGCTCTGTTTTTTCCCCACCTTTGTGGTTTTATCTACTTTTGGTCTTTGATGATGGTGATGTGCAGATGGGTTTTTGGTGTGGATGTCCTTTCTGTTTGTTAGTTTTCCTTCTACCAGACAGGACCCTCAGCTGCAGGTCTGTTGGAGTTTGCTAGAGGTCCACTCCAGACCCTGTTTGGCTAGGTGTCAGCAGCGGTGGCTGCAGAACAGCGGATTTTTGTGAGACCACAAATTCAGCTGTCTGATAGTTCCTCTGGAAGTTTTGTCTCAGAGGATTACCCGGCCAAGTGAGGTGTCAGTCTGTCCCTACTGGGGGATGCCTCCCAGTTAGGCTGCTTGGGGGTCAGGGACCCACTTTAGGAGGCAGTCTGCCCATTCTCAGGTCTCCAGCTGCGTGCTGGGAGAACCACTACTCTCTTCAAAGCTGTCAGTCAGACAGGGACATTTAAGTCTGTAGAGGTTCCTGCTGAGTTTTTGTTTGTCTGTGCCCTGCCTCCAGAGGTGGAGCCTACAGAAGCAGGCAGGCCTCCTTGAGCTGTGGTGGGCTCCACCCAGTTCGAGCTTCCTGGCTGCTTTGTTTACCTAAGGAAGCCTGGGCAATGGTGGGCGCCCCTCCCCCAGCCTGGCTGCTGCCTTGCAGTTTGATCTCAGACTGCTGTGCTAGCAATCAGCGAGACTCCATGGGCATTGGACCCTCAGAGCCAGGTGCCGGACACAATCTCCTAGTGTGCCGTTTTCCAGGCCTGTTGGAAAAGCACAGTATTAGGGTGGGACTGACCCGATTTTCCAGGTGCCATGTGTTACCCCTTTCTTTGACTAGGAAAGGGAACTCCCTGACCCCTTGCACTTCCTGAGTGAGGCAATGCCTCGCCCTGCTTCGGCTTGAGCACAGTGCACTGCACCGACTGACCTGCACCCACTGTTTGGCACTGCCTAGTGAGATGAACTCGGTACCTCAAATGGAAATGCAGAAATCACCTGTCTTCTGTGTCGCTCAGGCTAAGAGCTGTAGACCGGAGCTGTTCCTATTCAGCCATCTTGGCTCCACCCCGAGATTGTCTTATTGAGTGTTGGATCCACAGCACAGAGCTTTGAACTTAACAGCTATTCTGTGGCTGGTTTGGTTTGTATTATTTTCCATTAGTAAGGGAGTCTTTCAGTATGAAGTACCCATTTTGTGACCTTGGTTGTTGATGCATTTGTGGGAAATAAATAACATACTTTGGGATCATTAAAATCATCCAATGTACTGGGAGGTCCAATTTATTGGGTAATTACTAGAATTATAGAACAAATTCTTTGGATTGGAGAAGAACATAAAGGGCATCACACCAAGCATCTTTCTTCTGACTCTTTTGCATGGAATCCAGCTTTTAAAAAATACATAATATTGCAAAATGATGCAAAATGATGGCATGAAGGAGTGTTTTTGCCTTGGTTCTCACATTACTCCTGCGAATTTTACACACACACACACACACACACACGTTGAATATACCAAATCTGAAAACTTTTTGAGTGCTGACGTGATGCCACAAGTCGAAAATTCCACACCTGCCCTCATGTGATGGGTCACAGTCAAAACACAAGTGCACAACACAGTTTATTCAGCATCCCAAGGGAAGAAAAAGCCCTTCCAACCCCCTTCACCTACAGTATAGATTATTTGCACATGCCCAGATTCCCCAAACAAGCATGACTACAAAGTGTAATAAAATGGCACATATGCAGGCTGGATATGCCAATGGCACATTCCCCACAATTCACCGTGTAGGACCAAGACCTTCGCGCATTACTTATTGTGTATTTTTGCTTATTCTCTGCTCTGTGGTGTAAAAATATTGTTGAAAATGCCAAATAGATCTGAAGATAGCCCTATGGGTAAGAGGAAGGGTTTATGTGTATTGATAGCATAGAAAGTCAAGCTGCGGGAGAAACTGGACAGCAGTGTAATTGTGAAGCATCTTACAGGAGAGTATGGTGTTGGAATGACCACTATATCTGACCTGAAGAAACAGGATGATAAACAGTTGAAGTTCTATACAAAAGTGATGTATAGAGGTTAATGAAAAATAGAAAAACACTGCATAAAGCTAAAAACGAAGGTTTCAAACATGTATTGAAAGAACGAGCCCATCAGTGTCACAGTGAACAGTGCCATTTAATGGTATGCTGATTATGAAACAATCAAAGAAATGGGAAAAATTTTGCCATTACTTTCATTGGCAAAAACGTAATTATTTTTGCACCAACCTATAATAGCTGAAATGGTTCTAAATCAAGGTGATTATGAAGATGACATTGCTAACTGTAAAAAGTGCCTATAGATGATGTGGTGAAATTGTGATGGGATTATTGGATGACTAGAGCCATATGCATTCATAACAGAACAAGAAATCATGTCAGTTGATAAAATCAGGGGCACTTATAAGACAAAAACCTCTGTTAATGAGACTGATAACTCTGGAGGAAACATTTAAGAAAGCCATCCAGCAGAATGCCTCCTCATCTCCAGAGAACCTACTTCCTGGTCCCTCAACTGCTTCTGGTGTTTCTTCTCACCTAAAAAACTAGAGTGTATAAATTAGCTGGGCATGGTGGCAAGTGCCTGTAATCCCAGCTACTCAGGAGACTGAGGCAGGGGAACTGCTTGAACCTGGGAGGTGGAGGTTGCAGTGAGCCGAGATCGTACCACTTCTGCACTCCAGCCTGGGCGACAGAGCGAGACTCTGTCTCAAAAAAAAGAAAAAAGAAAGAAAAAGAAATACCTGAGACTAGGTAATTTATAAAGAAGTTTAGTTGGTTCATGGTTCTACAGGCTGTACAGGAAGCATGGCACATCTGCTACTAAGGAGGCCTCAGGAAGCTTCCAATCATGGTAGAAGGCAAAGGGGGAGTGAGGAACTTCACATGGCTGGAGCAGGAAGAAAAGAAAGAGTGGGGAGGTGCCACAAACCTTTAAACAACCGGATCTCATGAGAACTCACTATAGTGAGGACAGTACCAAGGGGGAAATACACCCCCTTGGTCCAATCACCTCCCATCAGGACCCACCTCCAACATTGGGAATTACAATTTGACATGAGATTTGGGTGGGTACACAGATCCAAATCATATCACATGTGAATAAGTGTAAGAAAATTATTGCTTATCCAAAGCATATAAATTCAGTCAGGAATGATGATTATGCCAAATAACCACAGATTGTCCATATGAGGGGCTGAGATAGCGACACCTTTGCTTTCTGATGGTTCAATGTACACAACTTGGTTTCATGTGCAAAATCATTAAAAATAGTATGTTAAATTATCTTTAGGCTATGTGTATAAGGTGTGTATGGAACATAAATGAATTTCTTATTTAGACTTGTGTCCCACCCAGGATATCTCATTAAATATATGCAAATATTCCAAAATCTGAAAAACATCTGAAACACTCTGGTCTCAAGAATTTCAGATATGGGGTACTGAACCTACATATATACATACATATGTGTTTCTGTGTGTGTGTGTGTGTATGATAAAAATATTATAAAAGGAACAATCATATATGTATATATATAGGGGACATATATGTAATCTTTTATATGATAGGTGTTTTTCTTTTGTATTTTTCATACTGAATGTCAGTTTTCTTGATTCAGTTTATAAAACTCCATGATTAGCAATATGATTTCTGTGGGATAGGGTGACCCCCTTTCTTCTAGTCCTAGTATCATTTTTCAAGGAAGTCTGATTTTAAACAGTGGTTTGGAATCTCTTCTCTTAGTAATATCAAGTGTTTTTTAATTGCTTGCACAATAGACTCCATCAGGATGTGAAGACTATTTTAGATATGGTTTTGATAGTATTTTCAAGCTTCCAGCTTTGCATCCTACACTGATTTATATATTATTCAGTATTTTTATACATACATTTTCTCTCCAAAACTCTGTTATATATACCTAATTTTCTTAATTCTTTAAATAGTGCTGTGGTTATTACTGTGGTTAGCAAGTGTTGATTTTCTAGTTTTTGCTGAAAGGTTAATCAGTGAACAAAGAGCTTAAGTGGTTTGTACCAGTGATGTAGTTAATTAGTGATAAAGCTACACGAACATTCTAGCACTCTAGCCACTTCCCTTTCCCTTTCCATTTTTATGCATCATAAAATCATGTCTTATGCAGGCAAGTAAAACTAAATTTCATGAATGCTTATATTGCCCATACAGGTGCATTTTATCTTAAACCATAGATTTAGTCATGAAAATTTGAATATCAATTATAAATAGGTTTATGATATTTTTGTAATACAAAAAATTATTTGGAAGTCATCCCTCTGTAATTTATCTTTTTTGTTATTCATTTATGCAATTTACCTTTATTGATCATCTCTTATGTTCAACATGCTAAATGAGATTCAGGTTTGTATAACTTGAGTTTTCTTAAAATAAGATACACCTATATAAACACAGTATCCATAGGAACATAAATTTATAAAAAAATGAAGTGAGAGGAAAAAAAATAAGAATTTGGAGTGAGATTATAACTTGAGCATTGGTATTTAGATATACCCCCACCTTCACAATCCCAATTGAAATCACTGCAAAATTTTAAAATGTGGAGCAACTAAATTCGTGTTGGAGGCCAGGGAGGTGTTCCATCTTCATGTTGCAAACTTTGAAGAGTTTCCACCTGATATAGTGCAGATGGGATCATACTGAAGGAATATACCCAAATGAACTTGCAATTTCACTTCCCGAGAAAGTGACAAGAATCGAGTTGGGGGTTAGGACAACCTGTAGGGGTTTCCACCTGGTTTACTTTCACAACTACTGATGGCTTAAAAGTGTCACTAGGAGGCCCAGAAATATAGTTACACTGAAGTCAAAGCAGGCCCTGCATTCAGGCTTTTCTCTGATGGAACAGGCAATGGCATACAAAGGACTGGCCATTCTTCCTGGAATGGAGGTTGGGTCAATTCATAAAATGTTTATATGGAAAATTAGAAGTTTTTCCTGCTGGGGACTACCCATGGTTCCAGCTCCCTTCCTACTTCTCTTGACCACTCTATATGAATTTATATTAACCAGAGAGGAGGTATCTAAGAACATTAGGGTAGATGGTGAAGGGAGTGACAGAAAACCCACCCACCCACCCTATTTTGTGGAAAACACCAGCCTAGATAGACTGCTCTTTGTTCAGCAATGAACAAAGAAACTTAAGGTTTCTGAAAAGATTCTACAACATAAATGGAGAACATAGTATTCAAGAGGCAGAGAAAAAAATACTTATTTTAAAAGTGTGTTTTCTATAGAAAAAAATAAATATTTCTGATAACAATGTGCTTTGTGTAAGGAAGTATATAATACAAAGTAAGAAGTAAAAGCAAATTAAAAATATTGAATGAGACTGCAGGCAAAAAGTCAAAGGGAGATTGCTGAAGAAGGATGAAATGTGAGGAATCTAAAAATGCATTATATGTAGTAAAGAAATGTATTAAAACTGGGGAGAATGGGATGAGTGATGGAAAAGGTAAACATGAGAAATTCTCCTGAAATGCAATGGAAAAAGATAACAGAGCAATGAGATGATGGGAGGTTGGACAGGATTGAGCTCTAACATGCAGACAATTGTTCCTAAATAATTAAAGGCTAGATTAGAAGCAACCAAATTGATTAAACATACCATAAGAAAACAATACAAACAAAAGCAAGTTTCTGGATTACAGAAAGATGTAGACTGGGCCGGGTGCGGAGGCTCACGCCTGTAATCCCAGCACTTTGGGAGGCCGAGGTGGACGGATCATGAGGTCAGGAGTTCGAGACCAGCCTGGCCAACATGGTGAAACCCCATCTCTACTAAAAATACAAAAAATTAGCTGGGTGTAGTGGTGGGCGCCTGTAATTCCAGCTATTCGGGAGGCTGAGGCAGGAGAACCATTTGAACCTGGAAGGTGGAGGTTGCAGTGAGCTGAGATTGCACCATTGCCCTCCAGCCCTAGAGACAGAGTGAGACTCTGTCTCAAAAAAAAAAAAAAAAAAGAAAAGAAAGATATAGACTGGCAGATAGAATACTTATTCTGTACCAGAGAAAATAAAAAAGAGAGATCAATAATTAGATCTACCCTGACAAATTTTTAAGGATAAAGCAAGGAAATTACCAAGCATCTGGATAGAAAAACTAATTTAACCCTCAAAGGCAAAATGGACATTAGAATTCCCAGCAATACTAAATGCCAGAAGACAATGGAGCAATGTCTATAACTTTGGGGAAAATGTGACTCAGAAAATCTAGACTCAGCCAAGGTGTTATCATTAGTGAAAGCAGCAGTAAGATCTCAGTTATAGAATTTATCACAAATTTGTTATCCACATGTTTTTCCTGAAAAAGTTGCTTAATTGCTAGTCAATTAAGAGATAAAGCAAATTAAATAGTTCAACCATGGGGAGATCATGAAATAAAATGATTAGTGGTGAGTAGTAGAAAGAAACATATATAATAGGTCATGAAATATAAATAAAATTCAAAACATAACATAAGCAATTTGAGTATTTATTGAAAGATAAAAGAATAACAATCATAAAATGAGCCCCAAATCCAAGATAGGGATAGAAAAAAATATATGAATTATTTAGAAGAGTATGCAATTTAACAGGCTATATGATAACAACTATGTCAAAGAAAGACATCAACATTGGGGTTCTAGGTAATAGAAATGCCATATACTTTTTCCTGCTACTATTTCCATATTTTTGTAATACGCTTGTGTTTTTATAGTGTGTAAACTTTATCAAAATAAATCTATGTATACAGAAGGGTTATAATTACAGACACATTTGTGGTATCGACTGCTTTGTTCTTGCTCTCCAAATTAAAAATAAACTAAGCATTTAGCTTAAGACATTAAAAAATACACAATAAAACAGACATCAGAGAACAAAAAGAAAAATAAATTTCAAGGCACAATTTTATGTGTCAGTAAACAATAGTTTTGAAAAAGGACATGCCATATGAGTTGAGTATTTAAAACAAACAGAATTAAACCTAAACAAAAAATACAGAAAGTAATGTATTTAAATCATAAACTCAGAGGAAGTAAAATGTATAGCTATGCTAACTATGAAGTGAATAGTATTAATTAGCAAAACTGACTTAAGTACAATGCTGGAATTGGCCAATATATAGAAATATTAGAGAAAACTGCCAAAAAGCTACTCCAAATGTTAGTGATTGTCCCTAAGTGGGTAGCATTATGGGCTATTTTACTCCCTCTTTGTGTGTTTTTTTTTAATTTTTACTTTTTACTGTTTCCCCACTACAAGCTACTTTAATTCTTTGAACAATTTTTCCATGCGGGTAAACTGTTACCATATTTTCCTATTAAGAAATATTGTCAATAGATTTTTTTCTACAACAAATTTTACTTAAAACATTTGGTTCATTAATTTTTGTCTATATGAATGCTGTCCATCATGGCTTTTGACAATCTGAGTTTTCTTTGATGATCACATTTCTACCAAAATCAATTTTCCTGAGTCAAATTTTGTATATCCAGATTTTGCCAATATTTGACTCTTCTATTGATTTTTTTTTTTTTTTTGAGATGGAGTCTCGCTCTGTCGCCCAGGCCGGAGTGCAGTGGCGCAATCTCGGCTCACTGCAAGCTCCGCCTCCCAGGTTCACGCCATTCTCCTGCCTCAGCCTCTCCGAGTAGCTGGGACTACAGGCGCCCGCCACCACGCCCGGCTAATTTTTTTATATTTTTAGTAGAGACGGGGTTTCACCGTGGTCTCGATCTCCTGACCTCGTGATCCGCCCGCCTCGGCCTCCCAAAGTGCTGGGATTACAAGCGTGAGCCACCACACCCGGCCCGGCTCTATTGATTTTTTAAAAATCAATTTTACCATGTGCATTTTTCCTTTTGTTGCTTTTATTTTGTTTGGGTTTTTAAAAAATCACATTTATTTTTTTGTCTCAAAAATTTTTAGTAAGCAGGTATGAATTTTGAAGTTAGATATGAATAAAAACCAACTGAAAAAGCAAATCCCTCTGTCTCCCAAGACAAAGTGGGCAGTTTGTTTCTTTTGAGCTTTAAAGGTAGAAATAGCTGCCTTTCTAAAATTTAAGTGAAGCAAAATGTTGACATGCCCTGAAAGGACTGCCAAGGTTCAGGGAGCCTGTTAATGGGCCTTGAGAGGCTCTGTGACTCTGGACTATTAGTCCAGAGACCACTAAGAGTAAACTGAATTTCTAGATTACTGGCTACCTTCACAACCCTCTGATGCCTCCAGGATGGGAGAGTAGACACACCAAATGCCAGACAAATAATGCTAAATAATAATTCTTCGAGGTTCAATGGAATATCTATCACTTAAGTAGCAAACTATTTACAAAGTGTCCCAAATTTTGCACATTTGCATTGCAAGGTTTTACTAGTAACATGAGTAGGTGAACTATTCTTTACCTCACTCATGGAATAAGTAAATGAAGATTGTGCTTTTTGATTTAGACCATTCTTGATATACTACACTCAGAACTACATTGCTCACTCCCCTTCCTAAAGAAATAAAGGTGAATTACAACAAGGTTCTCTCCTGCATGTTAGAAACACTGCAGAGTATAATACTTGCACTTGCCACACAGAATTGCAGGGAGAGAGGAGCAGGTTGGAAAAGTAGTTTTCCCATCTAAAATTAAAAAAAAAAATTTTCTATCGAAAAATTTTTTTTGAAAGGAAAACTCATTGTGTGTATATCTTGATTACCTTGTTGAGTGCATACTTACATTTTTTATTTAAAACTTTTTTTTTTAGAAACGGGCTTCACTATGTTGCCTAGGCTAGTTTCAATCTCCTGGGCTCAAGTGATCCACTTGCTTTGGCCTCCCAAAGTGCTGGGATTACAGGCGTGAGCCACTGCGCCCGGCCCATTTTCTATTAAATTTTTTTTTTTTTTTTTTAGAGATGGGGGTTTCACTCTGTTGCCAGGCTGGAGTGCAGTGGTGTGGTTATAGCTCACTGCAGCCTGAGAATCCTGGATTCAAGTGATCCTCCCACCTCAGCCTCCCAAGTAGCTGGAATTACAGGCGTGTGCCACCACACTCAGCTGTTGTTTTGTTGTTTTTATTTTTTTTTGTAGAGACGGGGTTTCACTATGTTGCCCAGGCTGGTCTTGAATTCCTGGGCTCAAGTGATCCGCTCGCCTTGGCCTCCCAAAGTGCTGGAATTACAGGTGTGAGTCACCACACCCGACCAATTTTTAAATTTTTTAAATAGAATTCCTATAATATACAAATATAATACACAAATCACCTACCTCACTTTTAATTCTTGCTTGCGGTGAGCTGAGATCGTGCCACTGCACTCCAGCCTGGGAGACAGAGTGAGACTCCGTCTCAAAAACAAAAAGTGCTTCCGATCAAAACTCTTACTTTTGGTTTGGAATACAAGGCCCTTTGGAGATGTCAGAGTCCATGAAATGACTACAAGACACTTTAGGGATAATACACAGGGTGCCCCTGGGTGGGCTACTGACCTAGAGGCCCTGTTCCCCAATGACCAGCTGGAGGACAGGGCAGAACACACCCTAGAAGCCGAGTCGGGAAACCTGCCCAGCCCCCATCACCTCGCCTACCAGCCTGGGTCAGGCCAGCAGCCCACTCCATCTAAAGGCAACACTCACCACCCCACCGCCATCCAGCCCCTCCATAACCAGCCTCTTCTCACTGCCCAGCCACGTGTCTACCCGAGCTGCCGCCATTACATGCTTTTTGTTCCTCTCCTCCACCCTCAGTTTTTTCCAAAAGCGTAGTCATGGTTTTTAGAGCATAGTTTAGAAACATAGTTTTAAAAAACATAGTTATGACTGTGGTATATAACAATTTTCAGTCTTGTGGTGTTTTTTTTTTTTTTTCTTTGTCCTCCTCCCACGCCCCCGAGAGGGAGTCTCACTCTGTCGCCCAGGCTGGATTGCAGTAGTGAGATCTCGGCTCACTGCAACCTCCACCTCCTGGGTTCAAGTGATTCTCCTGCCTCTGCCTCCCAAGTAGTTGGGACTACAGGCTCGTGCCACCACGCCAGGCTAAATTTTGTATTTTTTTTTTTTTTTTTTTTTAGTAGAGATGGGGTTTCACCATGTTGGCCAGGCTGGTCTCCAACTCCTAATCTCAGGTGATCCACCTGCCTCGGCCTCCCAAACTGCTGGATTACAGATGTGATCCACCGCACCCGGCCCAGTCCTGTGTTTTATTCACTTAACATTACTATATAGCCTCAGTATTTTTCCTATTGCCTCACGTTTTTCAAAGATATCATGCTGGTGCCTTTATAATACTTGATGCAGAACGTAGATGTGCCGTAATTCACCAACATCTTTGCACATATAAGTTTCTTCTGTATTTTGGGTTGTTTCTTTGGACGACGTGCGGGGAAATGGAGTTCCTGAGAGGAGGTAGGAATTTTAAATTGGTTCCTCATAGCATTACGTTGCCGCAGAAAATTGCACTAACTTAAAATCTCATCCGTAATGAATGGTCCATTTAATAGGAGAAACACACACATAAACCCAATGCTTCGTTGTTATTTTAATTTGCACTTAATCTGACAGTTTCTTAGAGTGAACTTCTTTTTATTTGTTGACCCTCTCATGAATTTTGTTTATGCTGTTTCCCCATTTCTCTTTTAGCGTCTTTAAAAAATTAATTTAAACATTTTTATAAAATTAAAGTTTAGCCATATTTTCTAAACTTTTTTTTAGCATGTTTTTGTTTCTATTTTAGCATATTGGAGTTATAACTTATGTAGTTAAATCTTAATTTTTTAAAATGTTTTCTTTCTCTTTTTCCCCCAAGCCTGCAATGTCGTTCCTCCTTCTGAGGCTTGACACATTTATTTTTTTGGAAGGTGAAAGGAATTGATTTATTACATTTAAGCCAATACTTCATCTGATATTTGGGTTGGATTTTACAGGAGGCTATACACTGATGCTTTTCCAAGTTGGTACTTTTTTTGCGTATTGATATGTGACTCCTTTTTCATTATGTGTTAAATTCCTGTTAACAGAGTCTATTTCCAGGGCATCTATTCTTTTACACCTACTATGTCTCTTGTTACTGTGGTATTGCACTGCTTTAATAAATGAACTATTATATTAAGGTATAAAGTCTGGGAGAGCTAGATTTCCTTCATTACACTTAAATTTTACAACTATCTTTAATAGGGTGAACTGTTTATCAGGTAGACTTAAAAAAATAATTCTAGGCCAGGCCTGGTGGCTCACGCCTGTAATCCCAGCACTTTGGGAGGCCGAGGCAGGTGGATCACCTGAGGTCAGGAGTTTGAGACAAGTCTGGCCAACATGGTGAAACTCTGTCTCTACTAAAAATACAAAAATTAGCTGGGCGTGGAGGTGTGCACCTGTAGTCCCAGCTACTGCGGAGGCTGAGGCAGGAGAATCACTTGAACCCGGGAGGCAGAGGTTGCAGAAGAGTCCAGATCACACCACGCTGCACTCCAGCCTGGGTGACAGAGTGAGACTTCATTTAAAAAATAATAATAATAATAATTCTAAGTCCCTCCAAAATGACACTGAAATACCCACTTGAAAAGTTATTTTAATCTGCTTATCCAGAATACATTTGCCTATCCTTTTAGTCAAGCTCTTCTACTAATATATCTTCTACTAATATATCTTCTAGTAAATATTTTTAGAGTTTTATCTGGGTCACAGAGTTTTTATTAAAACTATTTTTTAGTATTTTGTAATTTTTTTATTATAAACATACTTTCCCCCCACTGTATGGTCTAGCTGGTTATTGCTAAAACATAAGAATATTTTAAATTCAGGTATGGTTGTACTGAAATCTTTGTTAGTTTTTCAGCCTTTGCCTAGGCCATTATTTTATCTACCCATAATGATAATTTTTGTCTCTTTCTTGCTAATATTTTTACTTCATATATTTCTACATTGTTCAGAGCTTTTAAAAACAATATTAAATAATGATGTTAGTAGGGGCATTATTGTTCTGTTCCTGATTTTGGCAGGCACATAGTTTAATTAAGTATTATGTTAGATATTTAGGCTGTTGTTTTAAAGCATATCTTTTTGTAATCTTGTTAAGGAACTACCCTTGCATTTAAAAATGTATGTGCTAGGAAGTGGTGTGAGATCATTATGTATTTGCTCGTATTTCCTAAGTGGGAAACATGTTGGTATCTGTGAATAAAATGATGTTTTTTTTTGTGTGTAGGTGTCTTGTAACTGTTACAGACCATTGAATTCTCTTTGCTTGTATTTTACATAGGATCTTCTATAAATCATAAGTAGTGAAATTGTTCTGTAGCAGTAATTTTCAACCTTGGCTTGCAGTTTGTAATCACTTAGGGAGCTTTAAAAATTACTGATGCCTAGGCCTACCCTGAGAGAATCTGATTTGTGTGTGTGTGTGTGTGGGGTGGGGGATGGTGGATGTCTGTGGTGGGGGTCGGGGGGCTGGTAGTTGGGACAATGTGGCCAATGCATCAGGATTTTTAAAAGCTCTATAGGTGATTCTAATGTGTAGCCAGGGTGAGAACTATTGTTTTACAGTTACTTTTTTTTTGTGGTACGTCTATTAGGCATAGGAATTCACCTTCGTAGCTTTCCATCATTTTTGGTATCTTGGGGAGTTTTGTAATTTGGTAATTTTCTTTTCCTTGAAAGTTGGAACAAATTCATTAGTAAATCATCCTGGTTGGAGACTTTATTGGGGCAATTCTTTGGTAATTTTTTTCACTTCTTACTTGGTTATTAGCTTATTCATTGTGTTTTTGATAAGTCACAGTTCTTACAGAATATCACTTATTTAATTGCAATTTTAAAATTCATTTTCATATGTTTGCATGACTATAATAAGATAATTTATCTTATGGTTTGTATCTTATAATTGCATCTCTCATGCAATGTCTCATTTCTCATTTTATTTATATTTTTCTTGATGAGTTTCTAAAATCTTATCTATTTTATTTATTTAAAAAGTCCTTGGATTTATTTACTGTAGCTCTCAGAGAGCTTGAAGACAAGGTAGATTCAAGCTACTTTTCCACAGTTGTCCTCAATTACCTTGTTGTGCTCAGTGTGTGAGCAGGATGCCATATTAAGAATGTTTCCAATGGCTAAAGATATATATTATTCATACAACATGGCACCTAAGCATAAAGAAATGATTTTAACTGGTCTTCAACTGAAGAAGCAGGCAGTCATCTGCTTCAATATGGGAGAAAAATGGGCTGTGTTTTACTTACTGAGAGGCACAGTTTTCTAAAGTAGTTAAGGAATTTTCAAAGATATTTTTGACTATCTCTAAATTTTACCATAACTGCTTTAGAATCCACCTGTCCTTCCCTTCCTTATTCCCTACTGCCCCCATACAAGATTAGTCTGAGTCTAGCATTGGGCTAGGCTCCTTGAGGGTCCTGAAGTGTAAGGTGGGGTCTCCAGGGCATTGGATGAATTTCAGATATGCCTGCTTGAATTGCCTGAAGGCAAGCAATCATCAGGACCAACAGTCAGGATAATTTTATGCCAGAACCAAGGCAGCTTTGTGTTATTGTTAATGGGAAAAAAATGACAAAACTTATTCATCTTGTGAGAAAGAATATTTTATCTCTATAACATATACATTTAGAATCCCACTGTGAAATCCCAAAGGCAGACTCTAGTTCAGTTTATGGTAGAGCTGAACGATGGATGTATTATTTGAATATCATTTCCTTGTTTTAACCAGATGGTGATAAAAGTATTAAATAATCTTTATGTATTGTATCTTAGATTGTATATCCATTCGCATAGCTGATGTGTACAATGCCTTCTTGGAAAAATTCTCTCTACTTTTTTCTTTATATTAACAAAAAGTATACAGGCAGCTGCTTTGTTGATTTTAAGTTTGCTGAATTTTCATTTCTTAGTTTCTAATTATGATTCCAACAAGTATTATCTTTTGATGCATATTTGGAAGGGAAAGTACTTGATAAAAGCCAAACCAAGTACAGAATAAGATACTACAAAATCTACTTCTACCCTGAAGATGACACAATTCAAGTAAATGAACCAGAGGTGAAAAATAGTGGATTGCTTCAAGGTATCTATTTAAAGCAGAATTATGGTTCCTTCACTTCTGACTCCTTCCTTTATATACTGTCTGCCTTTAGCTTTTCAAAAGACTGCATGCTACTGTTTAGGTTGTCTAACCTGCTGGCAGTGGTAAATATAAACATGCCATTAGCGTGTGGTTACTGATTGTGACTTACCAGCTTTCTACCCTCCACACGTCAGCATTGGCTGGGCCTCTCACTCCTCCGTGGCATACTTGTATCCTTTCAGGTGCTGCTCTGGTATGAGGAAACTCTCCTGTGCCTTTGACTTTTTCCTCAAACCCTTTGGTCACCTTGCCATGAGCAGATCACTTCCTTCACAACACCATTAGGGGAGAAGAGAAAGCTGTTCTCCGCTGCAGCTTCCAGATTGGTATTCTCTTCTTTCATGAATGTGCTGTCATTTGTTTCAACCACCCCCTCTTCATCCTCATACCTGTTAACTACAGACTTCGATGGCACCTCACCAGAGAGTCATTGTTCCTTCACCCTCTGTATGCCAGTCATCTTTGTCCATACTCCTCTCAGCCACAGATAAGAGTTAACTCTGTGATGTGGCCACTAGAGAAGCTAATCCTAGGTTGCATTAAGTATGGCAGAGATCAATGGAGATGACTGATTTCTTCTGTTTGTGCTGCGGGTCCTTCTCTTGGGATGCTGCTGAGTTCTGGATGACTTCAGGGGACAGCAACTATGGCGGTGAAAGAACTGAACATTTGTCATGTACAAGACAGAATAGTGAAAAGGGATATTTGTCTGTAATGGGGAGACTCAAGTCTGCTTGATAAATGTCCTCAGGAATCTAAAGGGCTGTCATGTGGAGAAAGGGTGACCCTAATCACTGTATCTTCATGGATGGGACCTAAGGGTCAGGGTTTAGGTCAGTAAGAGGAAGAACTTTCTGGCAGAGAGCTGCTAGAAGTTGTAGGAGATGGACCTGGGTAGGGTTGGGGTTAGGGGTCTGGTGAAGGGGTAGAGGAGAGGAGAGTCACAGATTTGTTTGTTCCCTTGTGTAGATAGGGGTGGTTTTTCACTGACAGCCTGCTAGAAGTATGAGAGGATTTGAGTGTTTGTTTGGTTGCTGGTGTAAATGACCTTTCATGGTACTCAGTTCCTTCAGGAGCTGATTCTTGGGTGTTTTGTTGTTTCTTTGCCTTTTAGAGTATTGCCACCTCCAGTATCTCAGTCTCTGAAGTTGCCTTCTCTAGCTACAATATCTACTCCTTTTACTTTCCCTACTTGCTCATAACTACCATCCCTGTTCTTCATTCTCCTAGAAAAACATATCCTGAATATGTCCATGTCTTTCCATCCCCTTCACTACCATTCTCACCTAAGCTACCCTCATCTGTTGACTAGAGGAATGGAATAGCTGCCTAACGTGGTCTCCCTGTTTCCATTCTTGCTCCTCCTACAATCTGTTCTCTACGCAGCAGGGAGAGTGTTGTGTGGGATGTTACCTGGATGCAGTGGTTGCCTTTGAGAATTGTACATGCAGGGTCTCCCAGAGGCCACAAAACAGGAGGCTCATGGATCACATTAAAATGCATGAATCACATGTTACATTAAAGTAATTTAAAACACATGATGAGAAGCAAGAGGGAAAGAGATAGGGTAGGTTTACACTCTTGGGATAGGGTACAAGTAGGCAGAAGGACAATATTGCCTGAATTCTGGGGTAAGCAATGGTTCTGTCTCTGTTTCACGAATCTTCCCTGCTACTAGTATGGTTTGGAGATCAGAATTGAGGTTCAAGCAAGGAGAACCACAGACAGAAGGGGCCTCGGTCTGAGGGCACACACTTGCTCTGTTGGAGAGATGCAAGGAGAAGTGTGCCTGGCCATGGCTGTAGCCTGTCAATAAGCCTGCTGGATAGTCTTGGGTTTTGTTTGTGTTTCTTGGGCGGAGGTCACACGGGGCCAGAATGGGTGTGACTGATGAATGAGTGGCCAAATTGAGGCCTCATAAATATTGGGTGCTCATGAATATTTAGTGTCCTCATATATTTAGCATATCATGAATATTTAGAGTCCAGGTGCCTCATGTATATTTACGACCTACTGAAAATCAGTTATCTTTTGGTTTTTCCATCCCTTTCTTTCTATGTTTAACATGCCCATGCTCTACTTAGCCTACTTACCTAGTGTTATTTAACACATCTCATGATTTCTGCCTATGCTGAACAAATTTTGCTTACTAATTACTAATCTAGGCCTGAGGGCTCTGTATTGATATAACACAATGAGTTCAATTTTCTTAGAGCATGGCTTCATTATGTCTGGTGGTTGGAATAATGAATTTGGAGCCAGCCAGCATGGCCAAGAAGTGTTTGTTGGAAGCCTATACTGTCTCAGGAACTGTGCTATGTTTTGAGAAAAGGGACAAAAGGACTGAGTCCCATCATAGCCCTATGTCATGGAGCAATAATAGGCCACCAGATTGGAAAGGAAAGGGAGCAAGGCCACCAGTCCAAGAGTTTTGCAATTGTTCAGGCTAGAAATGCTGAGTGTCCAAACCAGGACAATGATGGTAGGAATGGAAAATTGGGGAAGGATTTGAGAGACATTTTGTTGGCAGAGTCGATATGTATTGGCCAGTGATTCAATACAGAGAGTGAGGAGGGGGAATATCTAATGAAAAAGTGCATACCTTATTATTATCTCATTTAATCTACTGATGACCATCTAAAGTAGTTATTGTCACAGTCAGCTTTTACAGAAAAGGAAACAGGCTTAGGGAGGTAATTTGCTCAGTCTGTTTGGCATTGCTCTGAAGGAATACCTGGGGCTGGGTAATTTATAAAGAAAAGAGTATTATGTGGTGCACAGTTCTGAAGACTGTACAAGAAGCATGGCACCAGCTTCTGCATCTGGTGAGGCCTCAGGAAGCTTTTACTTGTGGTTGAAGGTGAAAGGAGAGCAGGCGTGTCACATGGCAAGACAGGGAGCAAGAGAGAAAGGATCCCCTCCTTTTTGCCAGACTCTTGTTAACAATCAGATTTTATGGTAACCAACAGAAATAACTCACTCATTACTGCGAGGACAACACAAAGACATTCATGTGGGATCCACCCCGATGACCCAAACACCTCCCAGCAGGCCCCATCTCCAACATTGGGGATCACATTTCAGCATGAGATTTGGAGGGGACAAATATCCAAACTATATCCGCCTCAGAGGTCTCTGTGGTTCAGTCATGATACCTTTATAAAGCCCAGGAGTACAGAGCAAGAAACAGGATTGGGGTTTGAATCTGGGGTGTGTTTCAGGGCATGAGGCCTTTGAAGGGATGTTAGACATCTGTGTGGTGATGTCCCTCCAGGCAGGTAGAAGCTCAGCATGTGTTTTCAGGAAAAAAGTCAAGACTAGAAACGGAGATTGGGAATCAGAGGTGCTCAGATCATGACCAGGCTATTCTACCATGTTAGAGGACAGCCACTGGTGAGGTGATGTAAAGATAAAGGGAATTCAATTTAGTGTCTCTGTTTGGTTTTACTAGTGGTGGGAAAACAGGAAGATTGGTATGAGGAGGTAATATGAGCTGTCCTCATTGTTCTTTGTGTTCCAACTGATACACTATCCACTCCCTGGCCATTTTATTTGGTGAATTTGGCCTAACGGTAAATCTTTCAGGAAATATGGAAATACCATATCATTTTAAAAACAGTTTTTCACAAATTTTAAGGTTAAAAGTATGACATTTTATTTTACAAAGGGATAAGAAGTTTTAGATTCTTTAGGGTCATTTAAAACATATAGGCAGTTTTTAAAGATTGGCAAGTCTGCATTAGAAAATGGTTGAAGATTATTTAAGAACAAAGAATTTACAATTTATAATTTCTGTGGACATCTATTTTACTTGTGAGTATTTGATTATGTAATAGTATTGCTGTAGCAAAAAGAAAAAAATTTCTTACAGATTTTCACCTAAACATTTTGTTCTGATATTCCCTCACCAAGCTCTGCTTATTTTCTGATTACTTTCCCACCATGACATCAAACTTGCACAAATGATAGACTGGAGGTCACAGGACACCCCAGGCCTGGGTTAGTGACTTGCATTATTGTTATTATCTTTCAAGTGAAATCTCATAATCCTATAGCTCACTGGCCCCTGCCCAGTTCATCTTAGTTTTATTAAACTATCCAAGAAGAAATATGAAAAGTAGCTTCTTTTAGAATCTTGGAAAGGCTTTTATTAAGACTTTTCAATTCTTTCAGACTCTTGATTTCAAATCTCACATAGGCAGATTCCAAAGGCAAGCTGAAGATAGTCATAATGATGTACTTGAAGATCATTCTTGTGTAAGGAGGGAGGAATGCTATCATAAAGTCTCAGAAAAAAAAGACCTGAGTAAAAGACAATTTTTAAGTCTCTGGAAATTTTCTGAATTTTTGATTGGCTCACTGTGGTCGGGAGATTTCCCTGTGTGAAGACACAGCTCAAGAGTTGTGTATAGAATACACAGTAATCACATTGGGTAATGACATTGAATTTGTCAGCAGAGTAGAGAAATTTGGAAGGCTGTAGCAAATCCTGTAGAAAGAAACACGAATAACCACTCTGTTACCAAGCTTTGTTTAGAGAGAAACCAGTCTCTCTTGAAATATTTAATATGATAATTCTTGCTAAGGAAGGTCTATTTGGACTGCAGATAGTTTGAAAAATCATTTAAATGCCTTCTTCAAGCTTTTCTCAATTAAGTGATTGGAAAAAAGAAAACACACTTAATGAGCCAGCAGTCCAGATGTCAGTGGGACAGGGTAGGTAGTGTTTCTTTCAATTGTGACTTGAGTGGCCTGGGCTTGCTTTCCATGCATCTGGGCCCTGGGAAGAGGCAAATGGTCAAGATTAGGTGCTCTGCATTGATGGCGTTCCTGTCACTTCCATAGGATTTTGATATTTTCTAGATGAACTTAGAGGTCAGATGCACTTATTTCTTGTGTGACCATTGGAAATTAGTGCAACTGGACGAATTATAACCCTCCCCTGCTCCCTTTTGGTTGCCTCTATTATCATGTAATTTTTTAGGGTGGGGGGAGTTTGGAATCGGCCAGAAACAAAAGAGGCATCCATTAGCATGGTACCAAAATAGGCTTTCATGCAGCTTCTAATCAGAACAAAATATTTTTAATATTCACAAGTTCTTGTCGGCAAAGAGATTTGTGTGTGTTATGAGTCAAGAAAGAGAGTGTTGCACTTCAAGTCTTGCTTTCATTTCTTGCCAGGACATCACTCTCTTTTCAGTTAGATGTGTTGTATTTACAGAATGTGTTGCTTTTCTGCTGGAATGTAGTTAAAACAACATTATATCAAGCCAGGAATGTCTGAGGTTAATCCAGTAGTTTTATCTCTAATTGTCTAACAGAATAATTGTCAGTTAAATACACCAAGTCCAGACTAATCTGTGCTAAAGAAAGGATAATGATTAGAAATGTGCTGTGATTTTCTGGTATGGTTTATACCAGTTGTTATCAGTTGAAAGTGATCCTCAGAATCTCCTAGCCCACCCGAGAATTTTTTCTTCTGTAGACATGGGGTCAAGAACTGGCTTCCCTATGATTCTTAGTGCATGTTAGTTGAGAACACTGATTTCCACTAATGACTTGTTTTGGCCCCTTAATAAGGTAGTATTTCTTATATATATATTTTTTAATACTCTAAAATAGTCTACTTGATCAGGCAAATGTAATCACACAAAATAGAAGTCAGTCATTCATATGCCATTTACTCTTATTGGGCATGTGCTATATGTAGGTATTATATCCCAGAAAATAGTGGAGGGGTGTTGGGAAGGTTGCCAGATGAAGTATAAGATACTCAGTTATATTTGAATTTCAGGTAAGCAATGAATCTTTTAGTATAATTATGTCCCAAATATTGCATAGGATATAGTTATACTAAAGAATTTGGCTGGGCATGGTGGCTTACACCTGTAATCCCAGCAATTTTGGAGGCAGAGGTGTGCTGATAACTTGAGGCTGGGAGTTTGAGACCAGCCTGACCAACACAGCAAAACCTTGTCTCCACTAAAAATATAAAAATTAGCTGGGTGTGGTGGCACATGCCTATAATCCTAGCTACTCAGGAGGCTAAGGCAGGAGAATCGCTTGAACCTGGGAGACGGAGGTTGCAGTGAGCTGAGATCACACCACTGCACTCCAGCCTAGGTGAAAAAAAAATTAAAAAAATTAAAAAAAAAGAATTCTTCATTGTTTATCTGGAATTCAAATTTAACTGAGCAGCCTGTATTTTAATTTGCTAAATCTGGTCACCCTAGAGGGTGGACACTGGGGAGGGAACCAGGTACTTGAGGGATTAGAGGAGGAAAAGCCAATATCCACTAGAGAAGCTGGCATTTGAATGGTACCTCAAAAGTTTCTCTAGATAAAGATGGAAGAGAAAGGCAGGATAGTCAAAAGGAGCAACATGAGATAAAGTGGTGGGACAATAAATTGGGAAGTATTTGGGAGAAGATCATAGATTGAATAGGGAAGACGGGGCAAGAAGGTGGTCATGCAAGAGGACACTAAAGCATCTGTTATTTCGGTGCTTATTCAATGGCTAAGGGGGAGATGCATAGGGTTACTGTTTCTTATTGTGAGCAGAAATGTGGAATTTTTGACTTCTTATTCTTTTGCTGCAAGGTGAGTGCCAGGTTATTACATACATAACCAAAACTCTAAAGGTGACATTTTAGAAAAATAAAAGTATACAAGTCATTTTAGTAGAGGAATATAGTAAGCACAAGAGGAAGAAAAGACACTCTGTTATGTGTGATTGTGGTTAAGCCTCTTAGTATTTTTAGGGCACAAACTTGCAGATGTGATGACAAGTGGCAATTGCAGTATATCTTCATTTACCTAAGAAATATCTGCCTTTAGACTTGGATGTACTCTAGGCCTGCAGCGTTACTAAAATGAAATTAACATACTTAATTTAAAATAGAGGTGACCCAGGTGCAGTGGCTCATGCCTGTAATCCCAGCACTTTGCGAGGCCGAGGCAAAAGGATTGCTTGAGGCCAGGCAACAAAGCAAGACTCTCTACAAAAAATAAAAAAGTTAGCCAGGTGTGGTGGCACATGCCTGTAATCTCAGCTACACAGGAGGTTGAGGTAGGGAGGATCGCTTGAGCCTGGGAGGTTGAGGCTGCCAGCCTGACCAACATAGCAAAACCTTGTCTCGACTAAAAATATAAAAATTAGCTGGGTGTTGTGGTACATGCCTATAATCCTAGCTACTGCACTGGATTGATCATGCCACTGCACTGTAGCCTAGGCAACGATGTGAGATCCTGTCTCAAAAATAAATAAATAAATAAATAATAAAATAAATAAATAAATAAATAAATAAAATAGAGGTGAGAGTTTGGAGTCTTAATTCTGGAAGGTGATTTCCAGAAAAGTAAATTTAGTGGTATGAGCAAAGATCTAAGGCAAATCCCAACTGAATAACATGAAAACACATGAAGCATAAAAGGATATATGGTCACTTTGATCTAAACAACAGGGAAATGTTAGAACGTTAAAGCTTGAAGAGTATAGCCAGATAGCAGGGCTTTTACAAAGGAAGAGAAATGTAAAACATGAAGATGAGGAAAAGCTGGACATGTGTCCCAATAGTTTTTATTGGGCAGTTAAGATAAACACCTGAAAACTTAAAGGGCAAATACGGTGCTTTAGTTGTTTTTCTCTTTTGTAACAATATCTTTATTTATCTACCTTGATGATTTCACCTGCTCTTCAATGTGGGCCAAGGACATGGTATCCTTCCCATTTCTTTGATATCCCAAAACAAATTCCTGCTGATGGAGTTTCTGCCATTTATTGTGGAAGACTAAAAACATACAAATTCTGATAATTAGAAATTTTAAGTCTCAAAGGACACAGTTGAGAAATCCTATGAATATGTTATTGAAAGCGCTTATGTGCAACTGTACATTTCAAATGGCCCACCTTGGTTTTCTGATTAATATGGAATTGTGACATTAGATTTTTGGTTATCAAAACTTTACTGTTAGTGTTAGACCTGCCTTTTCTCTCTAACCTATGGGTGTTCAGGATTCTTTTTTGTCACCAAGAAGAACTTCCCTGGCCTTTTCTGAGAAGCATCTAGTGAGAGAAGTGTAGAGGCTAAGAGAAGGAAGAATTGGGGGGCTTGACATCTGCAGGCTCCTGGGAGAGGCAAGTAAGCTGGTGGGGCAGGCCCCGCAGGGTGCATTGCCATAGCAGTGGGTGGGCATCTCTGGAACTTTCCCCTTAGAGGAGAGAGGCTGTTCTTTCGGAAGAGCAGCTTCATCTCTCTTTTCTTTTCATGGTGGCTGGTAGCTCTTTTATCCATTTCCATCCTGTTATGCCTATGGCTCTTCCTCCTCAAGTAATATGTAGCTGCAGTGCAGTGAGATACAGCTCAGTGCAAACTATGGAAAGTAATGGTATTTAGTTAAGAGTCTGAAAGCCCAACTTCAAGATCTTTTACTGCCATTCATTAGGGTATGACCTTGGGCATGGCATTCAACCTCTCTGAGCTTTGGTTTTCTCATCCTTAAACTGAATATTCATATTGCATGTATTATCTGCCTTATAGAATTATTGAGGATTAAATGAGACAGTGTAAGTGAAAGTTTATCCTAGGGCTATGATGATGATTGTGATTAGTATTATTTAAAAGCCCAGTGGGTGGGCAAGTTTTTCCCCCCTAGAAAAATATAGGACTCCTATTCAAAGTCTTATGGGACAAAAATCATCACTAGCTTGCTTATTTGGATTTCTATAATGAAGTAAAAATGCAAGATAGATGGAATTTTTGAAGAAGCTCCTGACTGTTGAATAATTCTTATATATTTTAAAAACTGTCACAATATAAGTATTTTTAAAGTAGTATATAATGGTTCCTGAAAATACCTGAAATGCCCATCCTTTTATACATGTTTAAGTATGCAATTTGTTCTAAATGTCTAATCTTGAATGATTAAATAATTTGCATACTGTTTTCAGTGCTATGAATTAAAGGCTAATTGAAGTATAATTTTTTGCAGTAAAATTATATCATCTTTTATGTAGTACATTTAAAAATATTCTAGGCCAGTTCTAATTTTATAGTTTTATTATTTTAATTTAATGCACCAAGTAATTAAAAATTGCTGCAAAGAAAAGAAGCTGAAAATGATTTTAGGTAATTTCCCCTCAACAGAGTGAAAAGATGATAAGTAGAATAATGGAAGAGAGCCTAACACAGTTCCTGGCACATAAAGATATTCATTAAATATTCCTTAATGAATAAGCAATAACTAATTTCTAAGTGTCTCTAGACTTTGAGAAAAGGCACCATTTTCAGTGCTGTATAAAATACAGAGAAGATAGATTGACATCTTTATATTAAAATACCTCCATGCAGAGTTCCCACAAGCCAATTTTTATTGAATCATTAGATCCACAGTTTGCTCTGCTTTCCTTTTCTCTTTGTTCTTGGAGTAGATTCTCATGCCTAAGTCAGTTACAGATATTGAGAGACAATTCTCCATGGGTATCATGCATTTCTGTATCTCTTGCAAGCAGAGGCACTGACTTCTCTTTGTTCTGGACTATCTTTTCAAGGATGTTTATATAGCAAGTAGCTGTGGAAGACAAAAATAGTCTCTCCCTCTGGAGCAAAGCACAGGTTTGCTTATAGCCTTGGAAGATAGAGGCTTAGTGTCTCCTTCCAGAATAAAGTCTAATAAAGATAGTAGCTCCCTTGGAGATAAAGAGCAGGGATGCTTATTGCTAATTATAGAAGATTTGGGTTCCCTAAGCTAAGGGTTACTCTCCTGTAATGTAACCCACAGCATGTACAAACGTTACCTGGCACTTACTATGTCATCTTGTGGGAATTGGGGCTTAGGAAACTGGAAAAAGAAATGCTGATATTCAGGCTATTCTTACTGCTGTTGATTAATAAACTGCCTTTTGTCTCTGACCAAGGCACCTCCTGTTTTCTACTAGCATCCATGAAACTATGGAAGGCTAACCTGTCATCTTGCAAGTAGGATAAAATCTCAAGGCCTAAACAATTCTTTTTTCATTTTCTTTTCTTTTCTTTTTTTTTTTTTTTTTTTTTTTTTTTGAGACAGGGCCTTGCTCTGTTGCCCAAGCTAGAGTACAGTGGTGTGATTATGGCTTACTCTAGCCTCGACCTCCTGGACTCAAGCAGTCCTCCCCGCTTTCAGCCTCCCGAGTAGCTGGGACCACATGTGGGCACCACCATACCCAGCTAATTTTTTTAATTATTTTTTTTCTCTTTTGTAGAGACAGGATTTTGCCATGTTGCCCAGGCTGGTCTCAAACTCTTGGGCTCAAGCAATCTGCCTGCCTTGGCCTCCAAAAGTGGTGGGATTACAGGTGTGAGCCACCATGCCTGGCCCCTAAACAATCCTTAACAACAGATTGCAGCAATATTTGAGTAACTTGGCTGGTATGGTGTGGTATAGTTGGTACACTCATGTAGGCAAGGAACCCTTTTACCTCCAGTGGCTGTCTGCTCTTTTGGATATATGTGGGGACCCTGGGAACATATTCTCAAGAGGAGAAATGAATGGGCATCAGGGTTGGAAGTAGAAGATGGGATGAGATCTAGAGCTTTTGGCCCAGAGCACTGGCTAGAACTATGGAGCCTCTGATAACCCTCACTTGAGGTAGTGCTTGGGTGGAGGTGGACACAGGCTATAGAGGAAGGAGGAGGAAAAATAGATTGATAGAGGAAAGAAGATTCCATGAAACTTCACAGCAGCCAAAAGTCATTCATCCTTATTGAAACTTCTAAGTCAATTTTGGCACCTATCATTCCAGAGCTTACTAGCTTTTTTTTTTTTTTTTGAGCCATGAGTACACATTTTTGTGAGCACTCTGCATTGGTGCCTTAATGCCCATTGAGTGTGCTCACATTGAATGCTTGCTGGTGGCTGAATATGAGCAGGCTTGTTCTAGGAAAAGACATGATGGCAGCTCCGGTATTTTTCATCATTCTGCCTATGTCCCCTGTCCTTCATCCCCCATCCTCACCCCAGTCTTTATGGTTTATTAAAATACTTCCCAACCACCACTTAGGCAACTCTAACCACATGCAAGGCTGGTCACAGAGCTCTGAACCTCAGAAATCTCAGCTCCTTCTGACTCCCTCAGAGTTGGAATGTACTAATGCTGCTTCCTAGAACGAGTCCTTTGCCCAGTTTTCTGTTGCGGGAAAGTATTCAGGGTTGTTAGTGAATGTGCTGTATCTTCTTACTTGTTAGCCACATGATAAAACAGTTGTATTTTCTTTCATGCCATAGGGACGTATATCCGGCGTCATCGGATTACTCTTCCTCCTCCTGATGAGGATCAGTTTTATACTGTGTATCATTTTAATGTCAGCACAGAGGTTGTCTTCTATGTCTAGACATTCTAGATTTATGACTGTGATGCATTCACAAGAAACTTTTTGAGGAAAATAGGGGTCAAAGTAAATCTCCCAGTACAATGTCCAGAAGATACTTACATGAAGATTCGAAGAGAGGTAAGGAATTGACGTTCGTTGAGTTCTTGTCTTCAAAATAAAAATCCCTTTGGAAAGTCAGTAAAGGGTGTTTGTACTTCTGATGCCGATGTGAAAGAGCTTTTAGAGCCATAGTTATTCCAGTTGTTTTGTTCTTCTTTGGACTAGCTGGAAGGCTGAGTGTTCTCCACAGAGCAAGAATGACTTCCTCACTGCCTCACCCCAATTCTCTCTGTAGAGACTCTCTCTTTCAGGCAGTAGGAGTCTTCAGTGAACTGCACAGGTGAGACAGTTTCTAGGCACCCACAACTGACTTTGTGGTCACTGATGGTATATGAGTTGTATCCACATTTCCTTGGCTTATGTTTTTGCATTTTAGTTGCCTAACTCTGGCTAGAAAGATCTTTGCTTCTATACTAGTGATTTAGTGAACCAAGCCTTGGGTACACATTTTTTCTTCCTCCTAGGAAATTCCAGGTCCTCTTAGGGTGGCATTGGATGCCAAGATGCTTTGGAAGAATAAGGACGACCGTGATTCTGGTATACCCCCTTTAGGAAAGGATGTTTATGTACAAGGTCTGACGCCAGCTAGTGTAAGTAAAGTAAAGACTCAATATTTTTAGTATTATTTTTATCTTCCTATTTTTTAAACAGTACCTGGGCCCAAATTTTGTTTTCCAGAAGAATTTGAACACTCAAAGGAGTGGAAGGTGACAACACTCAGCTAATCTCCTTGCTGGGACTGGGTCGCAAATGTCTTGACTCTTACCCTGATTTCCATCATTGTCACTTGTTTCCTTTTTCCTTTTCTATTGAAGTGTGATTACACACAGTAAAATACACAGAAATTAAGTGTACAGTTGGATGAGTCTTAACAAATACATGTACCCCTATAACCTACCCCCAGATTGAGATGTGGAGCAATTCTCTTCCTCCAGAAAGTCCCCTCATGTGTTTTTCGAATCAATCCCTCTCCCCACCACAGACAACTGCTTTTCTCATTTCTATCCCCATAGATGAGTTTTGTATGATTTTTATTGTTTTAAAACTTATAATTCATTTCCTTGCAGAGAGGTAATAAAATTTAGAACAAAATTCTCTTTTGATTCTGTTTTGATCTCTTTTTAAAAGCCACTTGTAGGATCATTCATCTATTCCTGCCTCCCAGCCCCAGCAGAATTATTCTTTAATGTTGTCGTAGGCATACAACCCTCTGGAGAAATATATATATTGTTGATCCTGGAATATCTAAGGTGAAATGCTTCTATATTGATGTACAAAGGGATTTTTTTTGGTTTGGATTCATTTTTATTTTTTCCAAATGCCCTGGATGAAAGAGTCTAGATAAATAGAAAGAATGTAGAACCAGCAGGGAGAACTTGAAGGAAATGGATCCAAATGAATTGCCATCCTTAGCATATGGCTGCACTCATTCACTAACAGTTGTTGTTATATGATAGTGATTGTGAATAATGATGGATTATATGAAAATGCACAGGGCACTGTGGGATTTCATAGGTTTATGAAGAAAATATATATATATATATATTTAAAATTATACTTTAAGTTCTGGGATACATGTGCAGAATGTGCAGGTTTGTTATATAGGTATACACGTGCTATGGTGGTTTTCTGCACCCATCAACCCATCATTTACTTTAGGTATTTCTCCTAATGCTGTCCCTACCCTATCCCCCACCCCCTGACAGGCCCTGATGTGTGATGTTCCCCTCCCTGTGTCCATATGTTCTCATTGTTCAACTCCCATTTATGAGTGAGAACATGCAGTGTTTTGTTTTCTGTTCCTGTGTTAGTTTGCTGAGAATGCTGGTTTCCAACTTCATCCATGTCCCTGCAAAGGACATGGACTCATCCTTTTTAATGACTGCATAGTATCCCATGGTGTATATGTGCCACACTTTCTTTATCCTCTCTATCATTGATGAGCATTTGCGTTGGTTCCAAGTCTTTGCTATTGTGAATAGTGCTGCAATAAATATATGTGTGCATGTGTCTTTATAGTAGGATGATTTATAATCCTTTGGGTATATACCCAGTAATGGGATTGCTAGGTCAAATGGTATTTCTGGTTCTAGATCCTTAAGGAATTGCCACATTGTCTTCCACAATGGTTGAACTAATTTACACTCCCACCAACAGTGTAAAAGCATTCCTATTTCTCCACATCCTCTCCAGCATCTGTTGTTTCCTGACTTTTTAATGATTGCTATTCTTTTTTTTTTTGAAATGGAGTCTCACTCTGTTGACTAGGCTGTAGTGCAGTGGCACGATCTTGGCTCACTGCAAACTCTGTCTCCCAGGTTCAAGCAATTCTCTGCCTCAGCCTCCTGAGTAGCAGGTATTACAGGGGCCTGCCACCACACCTGGCTAAATTTTTTAAAAAATATCGTTAGTAAAGACAGGGTTCCTGACCTCGTGACCCACCTGCCTCGGCCTCCCAATGATGGACATTCTAACTGGCGTGAGATGGTATCTAATTGTGGTTTTGATTTGCATTTTTCTAATGACCAGTGATGATGAGCTTTTTTTCATATGTTTCTTGGCTGCATAAAGGTCTCGTTTTGAGAAGTGTCTGTTCATATCCTTTGTCCTCTTTTTGATGTTGTTTTTCTGTAAATTTGTTTAAGTTCCTTGTAGATTCTGGATATTAGCCCTTTGTCAGTTGGATAGATTGCAAAAATTTTCTTCCATTCTGTATGTTGCCTGTTCACTCTGATGATAGTTTTTTTTTTTTTTTTTACTGTGCAGAAGCTCATTAGTTTAATTAGGTCCCATTTGTCAATTTTGGCTTTTGTTGCCATTGCTTTTGGTGTTTTAGTCATGAAGTCTTTGCCCATGCCTATGTCCTGAATGGTATTACCTAGGTTTTCTTTAGAGTTTTTATGATTTTAGGTCTTATGTTTAAGTCTTTAGTCCACCTTGAATCAATTTTTATATAAGGTGTAAGGAAGGGGTCCAGTTTCAGTTTTCTGCATATGGCTAGCCAGTTTTCCCAACATCATTTATTAAATAGGGAATCCTTTCCTCATTGCTTGTGTTTGTCAGATTTGTCAAAGATCAGATGGTTGTAGATGTGTGGTGTTATTTTTGAGGACTCTCTTCTGTTCCATTGGTCTATATCTCTGTTTTGGTACCAGTACCATGCTGTTTTGATTACTGTAAACTTGTAGTATAGTTTGAAGTCAGGTAGTGTGATGCCTCCAGCTTTGTTCTTTTTGCTCAGGATTGTCTTGGCTATACAAGCTCTTTTTTGGTTCCATATGAAATTTAAAGTAGTTTTTTCTAATTCTGTGAAGAAAGTCAATGGTAGCTTGATGGAGATGGCATTGAATCTATAAATTACTTTGGGCAGTATGGCCATTTTTATGATATTGATTCTTCTAAATATGAGCATGGAATGTTTTTCCATTTGTTTGTGTCCTCCATTATTTCCTTGAGCAGTGGTTTGTAGTTCTTGAAGAGATCCTTCGCATCCCTTATAAGTTGTATTCCTAGGTATTTTATTCTCTTTGTTGCAATTGTGAATGGGAGTTCACTCATGATTTGGCTCTCTGTCTATTATTGGTGTATAGGAATGCTTGTGATTTTTGCACATTGATTTTGTATCCTGAGACTTTGCTGAAGTTGCTTATCAGCTTAAGGAGATTTTGGGCTGAGACGATGGGGTTTTCTAAATATACAATCATGTCATCTGTAAACAGGGACAATTTGACTTCCTCTCTTCCTATTTGAATACCCTTCATTTCTTTCTCTTGCCTGATTTCCCTGGCCAGAACTTCCAATAATATGTTGAATAGGAGTGGTGAGAGAGGGCATCCTCGTCTTGTGCCAGTTTTCAAAGGGAATTCTTCCAGCTTTTGCCCATTCAGTATGATATTGGCTGTGGGTTTGTCATAAATAGCTCTTATTATTTTGAGATACGTTCCATCAATACCTAGTTTATGGAGAATTTTTAGCATGAATGGGTGTTGAATTTTATTGAAGGCCTTTTCTGCATCTATTGAGATAATCATGTGGTTTTTGTCATTGGTTCTGTTTATGTGATGGATTACATTTATTGATTTGCATATGTTGAACCAGCCTTGCATCCCAGGGATGAAGCGACTTGATCTTGGTGGATAAGATTTTTCATGTGCTGCTGGATTCAGTTTGCCAGTATTTTATTCAGGATTTTTGCATCGAACTTCATCAGGGATATTGGCTTGAAATTTCCTCTTTGTTGTTGTTGTTGTGTCTCTGCCAGGTTTTGGTATCAGAATGATACTGGCCTCATAAAATGAGTTAGGGAGGAGTGTCTCTTTTTCTATTGTTTGGAATAGTTTCAGAAGGAATGGTACCAGCTCCTCTTTGTATCTCTGGTAGAATTTGGCTGTGAATCCATCTGATCCTGGACTGTTTTTAGTTGGTAGGCTATTAATTTCTGCCTCAATTTCAGAACTTGTTATTGGTCTAGTTAGGGATTTGACTTCTTCCTGGGTTAGTCTTGGGAGGGTGTATGTGTCCAGGAATTTATCTATTTCTTCCAGATTTTCTAGTTTATCTGCATAGAGGTGTTTATACTATTCTCTGACGGTGGTTTGTATTTCTGTGGGATCAGTGGTGATATCCTGTTTATCGTTTTTTATTGTGTCCATTTGATTCTTCTCACTTTTTTTCTTTATTAGTCTGGCTAGCAGTCTATCTATTTGGTTGATATTTTCAAAAAACCAGCTCCTGGATTCATTGATTTTTTTGAAGGGTTTTTCATGTCTCTATCTCCTTCATTTCCACTCTGATCTTAGTTATTTTTTGCCTTCTGCTAGATTTTGAATTTATTTGCTCTTGCTTCTCTAGTTCTTTTCCTTGTGATGTTAGTGTGTTGATTTTAGATCTTTCTCACTTTCTCCTGTGGGCATTTAGTGCTTATAAATTTGCCCCTAAACACTGCTTTAGTTGTGTCCCAGAGATTCTGGTATATTGTGTCTTTGTTATTTGTTTCAAAGAACTTACTTATTTCTGCCTTAATTTTGTTATTTACCCAGTAGTCATTCAGGAGCAGGTTGTTCAGTTTCCATGCAGTTGTGCGGTTTTCAGTGAGTTTCTTAATGCTGAGTTCTAAGTTGATTGCTCTGTGGTCTGATAGACTGCTTGTTATGATTTCCTTTCTTTTGCATTTGCTGAGGAATGTTTTACTTCCCATTATGTGGTCAACTTTAGAATAAATGTGATGTGGTGCTGAGAAGAATGTGTACTCTGTTGATTTAGGGTGGAGAGTTCTGTAGATATCTATTAGGTCCACTTGGTCCAGAGGTGAGTTCAAGTCCTGAATACCCTTGTCAATTTTCTGTCTCGTTGATCTGTCTAATATTGACAGTGGGGTGTTAAAGTCTCTCATTATTATTGGTGGGAGTCTGAATCTCTCTGTAGGTCACTAAGGACTTGCTTTATGAATCTGGGTGCTCCTGTATTGGGTGCACATATATTTAGGATAGTTGGCTCTTCTTGTTGCATTGATCTCTTTATCATTATGAAATGTCCTTCTTTGTCTTTTTTGATCTTTGTTGGTTTAAAGTCTGTTTTATCAGAGAGTAGGATAGAAACCCCTGCTTTTTTTGCTTTCTGTTTGCTTGGTAAATCTTCCTCCCTCCCTTTATTTTGAGCCTATGTGTGTCTTTGCATGTGAGATGGGTCTCCTGAACACAGCACACTGATGTGTCTTGACTGTTTATCCAATTTGCCAGTCTGTGTCTTTTAATTGGGACATTTAGCCTGTTTACATTTAAGGTTAATATTATTATGTGTGAATTTGATTCTGTCATTATGATGCTAGCTGGTTATTTTGCCCATTAATTGATGCAGTTTCTTCATAGTGTCAATGGTCTTTACAATTTGGTATGTTTTTGCAGTGGTTGGTACTGGTTTTTCCTTTCCACATTTAGTGCTTCCTTCAGGAGCTCTTGTAAGGCAGGCCTGGTGATGACAAAATCTTCCAGCATTTGCTTATCCGTAAAGGATTTTATTTCCCCCTTGCTTATGAAGCTTAGTTTGGCTAGATATGAAATTCTGGGTTGAAAATTCTTTTCTTTAAACATATTGAATATTGGACCCCACTCTCTTGTGGCTTGTAGGGTTTCTGCAGAGAGGTCTGCTGTTAGTCTGATGGGCTTCCTTTTGTGGGTAACCGAACCTTTCTCTCTGGCTGTCCTTGACACTTTTTCCTTCATTTCAACCTTGGTGAATCTGAGGATTTTGTGTCTTGGGGTTGCTCTTCTTGAGGAGTATCTTTGTGGTGTCCTCTGTATTTCCTAAATTTGAACGTTGGCCTGTCTTGCTAGGTTGGGGAAGTTCTCATGGATAATATCCTGAAGTGTGTTTTCCAACTTAGTTCCATTCTCCCTATCACTTTCAGGTAAACCAATCAAACGTACATTTGGTGTTTTCACATAGTCCCGTATTTCTTGGATACTTTGTTTGTTCCTTTTCATTCTTTCTTCTCTAATCTTGTCTTCACGCTTTATTTCATTAAGTTGATATTCCATCTCTGATATCCTTTCTTCCACTTAATCTATTCAGCTATTGATACTGTGTATGCTTCACAACGTTCCTGTACTGTGTTTTTCAGCTCCATCAGGTCATTTATGTTCTTCTCTAAACTGGTTATTGTAGTTAGCAATTACTCTAACCTTTTTTCAAGGTTCTTACCTTCCTTGCATTGGGTTGGAACATGCTCCTTTAGCCCAGAGGAGTGTGTTATTACCCACCTTCTGAAGCCTACTTCTGTCAATTCATCAAACTCATTCTCCGTCCAGTTTTGTTCTCTTGCTGGCGAGGAGTTGTAATCCTTTGGAGGAGAAGAGGTGTTCTGGTTTTTGGAATTTTCAGCCTTTTTGTGCTGTTTTTTCTTCATCTTTGTGGATTTATCTACCTTTGGTCTTTGATGTTGGTGACCTTTGGATGGAGTTTTCATTTGGACATCCTTTTTGTTGATGTTGATGCTATTCCTCTCTGTTTGTTAGTTTTCCTTTTAATAGTCAGGCTTCTCTGCTGTAGGTCTGCTGGAGTTTGCTGGAGGTCCAATCCAGACCTTGTTTGCCTGGGTATCACCAGTGGAGGCTGCAGAACAGTAAATATTGCTGCCTCTTCCTTCCTCTGGAAGCTTCGTCCCAGAGGGGCACCCTCCAGATGCCAGCTGGAGGTCTCCCTTAAGGGGTGTCTGTCAACCCCTGCTGGGAGGTGTCTCCTAGCAGGAGGCTCACGGGTCAGGGACCCACTTAGGAGGCAATTTGTCCATTAGAAGAGCTTGAGCACTGTGCTGGGAGGTCTGCTGCTCTCTTTAGAGCTGGCAGGAGGGACGTTTAAGTCTGCCGAAGCTGTGCCCACAGCCACCCCTTCCCCCATGTGCTGTGTCCAAGGAAGATGGGAGTTTTATCTATAAGCCTGTGACTGGGGCTGCTGCCTCTCTTTCAGAGATGGCTTACTCAGAGAGGAGGAATCTAGAGAGGTAGTCTGGCTACAAAATCATTGCTGAGCAGTAGTGGACTCTGTCCAGTTACAACTTCCTGGAGGCTTTGTTTACACTGTGAGGGGAAAACTGCCTACACAAGCCTCAGTAATGGGGGACGCCCCCTCCCACCAAGCTCCAGCGCCCCAGATCAACTTCAGACTGCTGTGCTGGCAGCGAGAATTTCAAGCCATTGGTTTTAGCTTGCTGGGGGGATCCACTGAGCTAGACCACTTGGCATCCTGGCTTCCACCTCCTTTCCAGGGGAGCGAGCAGTTCTGTCTCAGTGGTGTTCCAGGAGCCACTGGGGTATGAAAAAAAACTCCTGCAGCTAGCTTGGTGTCTGCCCAGACAGCTGCCCAGTTTTGTGCTTGAAACCTAGGGCCCTGGTGGTGTAGGCACCCAAGGGAATCTCCTGGTCTGAGGGTTGCAAAGACCATGGGAAAAGCATAGTATCTGGGCCAGAGTACACTGTTCCTCACAGCATGGTCCCTCACAGCTTCCCTTGGCTAGAGGAGGGAGTTCCCTGACCCCTTGCCCTTCCAGGGTGAGTCGATGCCCCACCCTGCTTCAGCTCGCCCTCTGTGGGCTGCACCTACTATCTAACCAGTCCCAATGAGATGAGCCAGATACCTCAGTTGGAAATGCAGAAATCACCCTCCTTCTGCATTGATCTTGCTGGGAGCTGCAGACCAGAGCTGTTCCTATTCGGCCATCTTGCCAGCCACCCCCAGAAAAAGATCTTTTGTGCCAGGAATTGAGAATAAATACCAAGAACAGCTAAGAAATGTTTTAAATAATTTCCTTTCAGAGTGGGAACATTATTTTAGCATTTATTCCCTCAGGGAGAAATTTCTTCAATAAATATAGAAATCTTTGGGAAATTAGGAGCTTAATAAGAGGCTTCTATATGGACTTTCATACATTTACTTCTGCAGTGTTTGCTGTCTTGAACTGTAAAGTTAAAATTAAACAATTTAACTTAGACTGAAAATAATCCCAACGGTATATTATCAATAATGCTTTTCTTAGGGGCCTCATAATGGCAAAGAAACATCTTTCAGTCGATTGAAATAGTGGTCCCATAATTTCATTTAAATATCAGGGATAAGACTGAAGAGTCTTTGGAAAGCCATCATGTCTCCCCACTGTCTTGGGTTGACTGCACCTAGACTGCCCTTGACAGATAGAAATTTCAAGAATTTACATATAACCTGATTTGGGATAACATCTCCCTTGTCAGTGTGCACTTCCTTACATAACAGCCCTATTTGGTTACATCAGATGAAATGGGGGCAGTTTTACTCCACGACAGGGCTGTGAAAGTGCAAATAGAAGGAAGAGTTACATCAAGAAGACTATGGAACTAGTGGTTCCTGGGACAGAGGACAGCCAATGCAGAGGCTCTGCAGACCTTAAGACCTTCTCCATTTGCTGTGCTCCTGTTTCTCTGGGGCATTCTTATCCTTGATACCCAAAGCTTTTTGAGCTAAAATAAAACAGTGAATATACTTCTTACCTTTTACCTTCACAAAAATCTTTGAATGAGTAAGAATTATGTACACATATGAATTTCCCAGTGAAAAGACAAATCATGTTTCTGGTTGAGCTATAATTAACATACAGTCAAACATATAAATCTTAAGTGTATAGGTCAACAAGTTTTGTAAAATGTGTGCAGTTGAGTAACCAACACAAAAATCGAGATGTAGAATATTTTAACAAGTCAGAAAGTTGCTTTCTCCCCCTTTCTGGTCAAATTCCCTACCCAGAGGCAATTACTGTTCTGATTTCTGTCACCATAGATTAGTTTTGTCTGTTCTTAAATAAGAATTTTAAATCTTTTTGAAAAGTCAGTTTTAAAAAATATTAAAGAAGTATAGTTTTTTTTCTTTTTTTTTCTTATTTTTTTTTTTTTTGAGATGGAGTCTCACTCTGTTGCCCAGGCTGGAGTGCAGTGTCGCGATCTCGGCTCACTGCAAGCTCCGCCTCCTGGGTTCACGTCATTCTCCTTCCTCAGCCTCTCTGAGTAGCTGGGACTACAGGCGCCCACCACCACGCCAGGCTAATTTTTTGTATTTTTAGTAGAGACGGGGTTTCACCGTGGTCTCGATCTCCTGACCTCGTGATCTGCCCGCCTCGGCCTCCCAAAGTGCTGGGATTACAAGCATGAGCCACCGTGCCCGGCCAGTTTTTTTCTTTTTTTAATCTTTTTTTTTTTTTTTCGACAGAGTATTTCTCTGTCGTCCAGGCTGGAGTGCAGTGACACAATCTCAGCTCACTGCAACCTCTGCCTCCCAGGTTCAAGGGATCCTCGTGCTTCAGCCTCCTGAGTAGCTGGGATTACTGACACCTGCCACCAGACCTGGCTAAACATTTTTGTATTTTTAGTAGAGACAGCCAGGCTCGTCTCAAACTCCTGGCCTCAAGTGATCGACCAAGTGTAGCCTCCCAAGGTGCTGAGATTACAAGTGTGAGCCATCCCACCTGGCCAGAAGTATAGTTTAGTGTATTAATGTTTAATATGAAAAACTTCCTCATACTTGTTTGTTTCTATTCTTTTTTTTTTTTTTTTTTTGAGATGGAGTCTCAGTCTGTCACCTGGGCTGGAGTGCAGTGGCGCAATCTCTGCTCACTGCAAGCTCCACCTCGTGGGTTCACACCATTCTCCTGCCTCAGCCTCCCAAGTAGCTGGGACTACAGGCGCCTGCCACCACTCCCAGCTAATTGTTTCTATTTTTAGTAGAGATGAGGTTTCACCATGTTAGCCGGATGGTCTCAATCTCCTGACCTCGTGATCCACCCGCCTCGGCCTCCCAAAGTGCTGGGATTACAGGCATGAGCCACCACGCCTGGCCAATTCTTAAGGTTAAAACTGGTTGTAGGTGGATATGTATCTATGTCATAGTTGAAATTAAAAGCAAAATCACAGAATAATCTGTAGAAAAATATATCTTTTTTTTTTTTCGAAATGGAGTCTCACTCTGTTGACCAGGCTGTAGTGCAGTGGTGTGAACATGGCTCACTGCAGCCTTGACCTCCTGTGGTCAATCAATTCTCCCATCTCAGCCTCCCAAATAGCTGGGACTATAGGCGTGTGACACCACACCTGGCTATTTTTTTTTTTTTTAAGAGTTGTGTTTTTGCCATGTTGCCCAGGCTGGTCTTGAACTCCTGAACTCAAGCAGTCTTCCCACCTTGGCCTCCCAAAATGCTGGGATTACAGGCATCAGCCACCTTGCCTGACCAAAAATATATCTTTATATATTCATCACTTGATTATGTGTATCTTAGAAGTGATTATGCGCACCCTGCAACTATTATTAACATTTTCTCCATTTGCAGGCTGTAGAACATGTACAGCCCTTACATCCCTACAAATCCCTCGACACCCCAAAACAGTTCCACCAGTGTCAGGGCAAGGTTTTGTGTTTCTTCTGCCTGTGGGATGACTCAGTCTCGATGTTTGGAGACCGTAGATAACTCATCCTACATTACTTCTTGTGTGATGATACTATTGAAATCAAAGCATTGCTTCCACACAACTCAGGCTGAGATGCTGTAAACATGTTCCTCTGGAGGAGTAAGCTGCCCAAGGTGAGCAGTGGCCACAGCCACCTTCTGAATTTGCCTGTGGGTCAAGAGACTAGTCACTGTGTGGAATGCTGTGTGTTATGACTATATGATGATAGTAACCATGCACTAGTGTAGGTATTCAGAAAACTTTCATTTTGTGCTATTAATATACATCTGTGAAAGTAATACAGAGAATATGATCAATTAGAGTTGGAACATTGAAGTTAAGGCAAGTAAAGGAAAAAAGTCAAATGTAAGAGAAAGCACCTATTCATCATTGAGTTCACATCCACTTTTATGAAACTAAATGACTCCTTAGTAAAAGAATTGCTTGTGGCTTTGGACAGGGCACTGCAGACTACTGAAGAGAGCACATGGTTTGGTCTGGGTTGTGAATACAAACACACACTTATACACGTGCATCTACATGTGCATGCAGACATGCACTCACAAACATACACATGCAAGTTTACAAACCAAAGTGCCTTTTCTGAATGTAGCAACTAGTCACCACCTAGCCACTAGCTAGGGGCAGTGATGACTTTTGCATTTTATTTAATATTAAAAAGAGTTGTCAGATTGATTTCTACAAATATTTATGGTCATTTGAAAGCTCATGTAATTTGAGTGCAGCAGAAAGAGTCCAGACCTGGATTAGAGTGGAGAATCTGCCCCTTAATAGCTGTGTTAACTTGGGCAAATCACTTTTTTGTTCTTTTTTTTTTCTTTTATTATTATACTTTAGGTTTTAGGGTACATGTGCACAATGTGCAGGTTTGTTACATATGTATCCATGTGCCATGTTGGTTTACTGCACCCATTAACTCGTCATTTAGCATAAGGTATATCTCCTAATGCTGTCCCTCCCACCACCCCATAACAGTCACCGGAGTGTGATGTTCCTCTTCCTGTGTCCATGAGCTTTCATTGTTCAATTCTCACCTATGAGTGAGAACGTGCAGTGTTTGGTTTTTTGTCTTTGTGATAGTTTACTGAGAATAATGTTTTCCAGTTTCATCCATGTCCCTACAAAGGACATGAATTCATCATTTTTTATGGCTGCATAGTATTCCATGGTGTATATGTGCCACATTTCCTTAAGCCAGTCTATCGTTGTTGGACATTTGGGTTGGTTCCAAGTCTTTGCTACTGTGAATACTGCCACAATAAACATACGTGTGCATGTGTCTTTATAGCAGCATGATTTATAGTCCTTTGGGTATATACCCAGTAATGGGATGGCTGGGTCAAATGGTGTTTGTAGTTCTAGATCCCTAAGGAATCTCCACACTGACTTCCACAATGGTTGAACTAGCTTACAGTCCCACCAACAGTGTAAAAGTGTTCCTATTTCTCCACATCCTCTCCAGGACCTGTTGTTTTCTGACTTTTTGATGATCGCCATTCTAATTGGTGTGAGATGGTATCTCATTGTGGTTTTGATTTGCATTTCTCTGACGGCCAGTGATGATGAGCATTTTTTCATGTGTTTTTTGGCTGCATAAATGTCTTCTTTTGAGAAGCATCTGTTCATGTCCTTTGCCCACTTTTTGATGGGGTTGTTTGTTTTTTTCTTGTAAATTTGTTTGAGTTCATTGAGGATTCTGGATATTAGCCCTTTGTCAGATGAGTAGGTTGCGAAAATTTTCTCCCATTCTGTAGGTTGCCTGTTCACTCTGATGGTAGTTTCTTTTGCTGTGCAGAAGCTCTTTAGTTTAATTACATCCCTTTGTCAATTTTGGCTTTTGTTGCCATTGCTTTTGGTGTTTTAGACATGAAGTCCTTGCACATGCCTATATCCTGAGTGGTATTGCCTAGGTTTTCTTCTAGGGTTTTTATGGTTTTAGGACTAACATGTAAGTCTTTAATTGATCTTGAATTAATTTTTATATAAGGTGTAAGGAAAAGATCCAGGTTCAGCTTTCTACATATGGCTAACCAGTTTTCCCAGCACCATTTATTAAATAGGGAATCCTTTCTCCATTTCTTGTTTTTGTCAGGTTTGTCAAAGATCAGATAATTGTAGATATGTGGCATTGCTTCTGAGGGCTCTGTTCTGTTCCATTGATCTATGACTCTGTTGTGGTACCAGTACCATGCTGTTTTGGTTACTGTAGCCTTGTAGTATAGTTTGAAGTCAGGTAGCATGATGCCTCCAGCTTTGTTCTTTTGGCTTAGGATTGACTTGTTGATGTGGGCTCTTTTTTGGTTCCATATGAACTTTAAAGTAGTTTTTTCCAATTCGGTGAAGAAAGTCACTGGTGGCTTGATGGGGATGGCATTGAATCTATAAATTACCTTGGGCAGTATGGCCGTTTTCACGATATTGATTCTTCCAACCCATGATCATGGAATATTCTTCCATTTGTTTGTATCCTCTTTTATTTCATTGAGCAGAGGTTTGTAGTTCTCCTTGAAGAGGTCCTTCACATCCCTTGTAAGTTGGATTCCTAGGTATTTTATTCTCTTTGAAGCAATTGTGAATGGGAGTTCACTCATGATTTGGCTCTCTGTCTGTGATTGGTGTACAAGAGTGCTTGTGATTTTTATACATTGATTTTGTATCCTGAGACTTTGCTGAAGTTGCTTATCAGCTTAAGCAGATTTTGGGCTGAGAGAATGGGGTTTTCTAGATATACAATCATGTCTTCTACAAACAGGGAAAATTTGATTTCTTCTTTTCCTAATTGAATACCCTTTATTTCCTTCTCCTGCCTGATTGCCCTGGCCAGAACTTCCAGCACTATGTTGAATAGGAGTGGTGAGAGAGGGCATCCCTCTCTTGTGCCAGTAATCAAAGGGAATGCTTCCAGTTTTTGCCCATTCAGTATGATATTGGCTGTGGGTTTGTCATAGATGGCTCTTATTATTTTGAGATACATCCCATCAATACCTAATTTATTGAGAGTTTTTAGCATGAATGATTGTTGAATTTTGTCAAAGGCCTTTTCTGCATCTATTGAGATTATCGTGTGGTTTTTGTCTTTGTTTCTGTTTATATGCTTTATTACATTTATTGATTTGTGTATGTTGTACCAGCCTTGCATCCCAGGGATGAAGCCCACTTGATCATGGTGTACAAGCTTTTTGATGTGCTGCTGGATTCGGTTTGCCAGTATTTTATTGAGGATTTTTGCATCAATGTTCATCAAGGATATTGGTCCGAAGTTCTCTTTTTTGGTTGTGTCTCTTCCAGGCTTTGGTATCAGGACGATGCTGGCCTCATAAAATGTGTTAGGGAGGATTCCCTCTTTTTCTATCAATTGGAATAGTTTCAGAAGAAATGGTACCAGTTCCTCCTTGTACCTCTGGTAGAATTCGGCTGTGAATCCATCAGGTCCTGGACTGTTTTTGGTTGGTAAACTATTGATTATTGCCACAATTTCAGAACCTGTTATTGGTCTATTCAGAGATTCAACTTCTTCCTGGTTTAGTCTTGGGAGGGTGTATTTGTTGAGGAATTTATCCATTTCTTCTAGATTTTCTAGTTTATTTGCATAGAGGTGTTTGTAGTATTCTCTGATGGTAGATTGTATTTCTGTGGGATCGGTGGTGATATCCCCTTTTTCATATTTTATTGCATCTATTGATTCTTCTCTCTTTTCTTCTTTATTAGTCTTGCTAGCAGTCTATCAATTTTGTTGATCTTTTCAAAAAACCAGCTCCTGGATTCATTAATTTTTTGAAGGGTTTTTTGTGTCTCTATTTCCTTCAGTTCTGCTCTGATTTTGGTTATTTCTAGCCTTCTGCTAGCTTTTGAATGTGTTTGCTCTTGCTTTTCTAGTTGTTTTAATTGTGATGTTAGGGTGTCAATTTTGGATCTTTCCTGCTTTCTCTTGTGGGCATTTAGTGCTATAAATTTCCCTCTACACACTGCTTTGAATGTGTCCCAGACATTCTGGTATGTTGTATCTTGTTCTCGTTGGTTTCAAAGAACATCTTTATTTCTGCCTTCATTTCATTATGTATCCAGTAGTCATTCAGGAGCAGGTTGTTCAGTTTCCATGTAGTTGAGTGGTTTTGAGTGAGTTTCTTAATCCTGAGTTCTAGTTTGATTACACGGTGGTCTGAGAGAGAGTTTGTTATAATTTCTGTTCTTTTACATTTGCTGAGGAGAGCTTTACTTCCAACTGTGTGGTCAGTTTTGGAATAGGTGTGGTGTGGTGCTGAAAAAAATGTGTATTCTGTTGATTTGGGGTGGAGAGTTCTGTAGATGTCTATTAGGTCCACTTTGTGCAGAGCTGAGTTCAATTCCTGGATATCCTCATTAATTTTCTGTCTTGTTGATCTGTCCAATGTTGACAGTGGGGTGTTAAAATCTCCCATTATTATTGTGTGGGAGTTTAAGTCCCTTTGTAGGTTACTGAGGACTTGCTTTATGAATCTGGGTGCTCCTGTGTTGGGTGCATATATATTTAGCATAGTTAGCTCTTCTTGTTGAATTGATCCATTTACCATTATGTAATGGCCTTCTTTGTCTCTTTTGATCTTCGTTGGTTTAAAGTCTATTTTATCAGAGACTAGGATGGCAACCCGTGCCTTTTTTTGTTTTCCATTTGCTTGTTAGATCTTCCTCCATCCCTTTATTTTGAGTCTATGTGTGTCTCTGCATGTGAGATGGGTTTCCTGAATACAGCACACTGATGGGTCTTTACTCTTTATCCAATTTGCCAGTCTGTGTCTTTTAATTGGAGCATTTAGCCCATTTACATTTAAAGTTAATATTGTTATGTGTGAATTTGATCCTGTCATTATGATGTTAGTTGGTTATTTTGCTCGTTAGTTGATGCAGTCTCTTCCTAGTCTCGATGGGCTTTACAATTTGGCATGTTTTTGCAGTGGCTGGTACCGGTTGTTCCTTTCCATGTTTAGTGCTTCCTTCAAGAGCTCTTTTAGGCCAGGCCTGGTGGTGACAAAATCACTCAGCGTTTGCTTGTCTGTAAAGTATTTTATTTCTCCTTCACTTATGAAGCTTATTTTGGCTGGATATGAAATTCTGGGTTGAAAATTATTTTCTTTAAGAATATTGAATATCAGCCCCCACTCTCTTCTGGCTTGTAGAGTTTCTGCCGAGAGATCAGCTGTTAGTCTGATGGACTTCCCTTTGTGGGTAACCTGATCTTTCTCTGTGGCCACCTTTAACATTTTTTCCTTCATTTCAACTTTGGTGAATCTGACAATTATGTCTCTTGGAGTTGCTCTTCTCGACGTGTATCTTTGTGTCGTTCTCTGTATTTCCTGAATCTGAATGTTGGCCTGCCTTGCTAGACTGGAGAAGTTCTCCTGGATAATATCTTGCAGAGTGTTTTCCAGCTTAGTTCCATTCTCCCTGTCACTTTCAGGTACACCAATTAGTCGTAGGTTTGGTCTTTTCACATAGTTCCATATTTCTTGGAGGCTTTGTTCGTTTCTTTTTATTCTTTTTTCACTAAACTTCCCTTCTCGCTTCATTTCATTCATTTCATCTTCCATCACTGATACCCTTTCTTCCAGTTGATTGCATCGGCTACTGAGGCTTCTGCAATCTTCGCATAGTTATTGTGCCTTGACTTTCAGCTCCATCCACTCCTTTATGCCCTTCTCTGCATTGATTATTCTAGTTATCCGTTCATCTATTTTTTTTTCAAAGTTTTTAACTTCTTTGCCATTGTTTTGAATTTCCTCCCATAGCTTGGAGTAGTTTGATCGTCTGTAGCCTTCTTCTTTCAACTCGTCAAAGTCATTCTCCATCCAGCTTTGTTCCATTGCTGGTGAGGAACTGCGTTCCTTTTGAGGAGGAGAGGTGCTCTGCTTTTTAGAGTTTCCAGTTTGCTCTGTTTTATCCCCATCTTTGTAGTTTTGTCTACTTTTGGTCTTTGATGATGGTGATGTACAGATGGGTTTTTGGTGTGGATGTCCTTTCTGTTTGTTAGTTTTCCTTCTACCAGACAGGACCCTCAGCTGCAGGTCTGTTGGAGTTTGCTAGAGGTCCACTCCAGACCCTGTTTGACTGGGTGTCAGCAGCAGTGGCTGCAGAACAGTGGATTATCATGAGACCGCAAATTCAGCTGTCTGATAGTTCCTCTGAAAGTTTTGTCTCAGAGGAGTACCTGTCAAAGTGAGGTGTCAGTCTGTCCCTACTGGGGGGTGCCTCCCAGTTAGGCTGCTCAGGGGTCAGGGACCCACTTTAGGAGGGAGTCTGCCCATTCCTAGATCTCCAGCTGCATGCTGGGAGAACCACTACTCTCCAAAGCTGTCAGACAGGGACATTTAAGTCTGTAAAGGTTCCTGATGACTTTTTGTTTGTCTGTGCCCTGCCCTCAGAGGAGGAGCCTACAGAGGCAGGCAGGCCTCCTTGAGCTGGGGTGGGCTCCACCCAGTTCGAGCTTCCTGGCTGCTTTGTTTACCTAAGCAAGCCTGGGCAATGGCGGGTGCCCCTCCCCCAGCCTCGCTGCATCCTTGTAGTTTGATCTCAGACTGCTGTGCTAGCAATCAGTGAGACTCCGTGGGCATAGGACCCTCTGAGCCAGGTGCGGGACACAATCTCCTGGTGTGCCATTTTCCAAGCCCATTGGAAAAGCGCAGTATTAGGGTGGGACTGACCCGATTTTCCAGGTGCCATCTGTTAACCCTTTCTTTGACTAGGAAAGGGAACTCCCTGACCCCTTCTGCTTCCCGTGTGAGGAAATGCGTCGCCCTGCTTCAGCTGGCACCCAGTGCACTGCACCGACTGTCCTGCACCCACTGTTTGGCACTCCGTAGTGAGATGAACTCGGTACCTCAAATGGAAATGCAGAAATCACCCATCTTCTGTGTTGCTCACACTGGGAGCTGTAGACCGGAGCTGTTCCTATTCGGCCATCTTGGCTCCACCCCCCGGGCAAATCAATTAACCTCTTTGAGCTTATTTCCCCATCTTTAAAATGTCATAACATAGTAAAAAAAAAAAAAAAAAAAAAAAAAAAAAAAAACCACAATCTATGGACCTGTAAACACCTATAAGGACACTTAAAAACATAAAGGCTTTTTCAAAAGCTCTATGTTATATTTTCTTTCTTATTTGGATAAAGTGTCTTCTTAGTGCACATGAAAAGGTTACCATAATGCTAATTTCTGAGGGAAATAACTGCTGCTCATTCAGTCCTCACCGGGAGGCTTTCCCAGATTCTCTGAGCCCACTGCTGGGAGCCCTACTGCATTTTGCTTGGATGCAGGGGAGACACAATTTTTCCCAGCGGGAGCCCTGGGATACGCATAGCAGGCAACCAGGAGGTGCCAGAAAAACCTGTTTTTAGAATGGTTTTGAAAAATAGGCTAAATATAAAATAATGACATACCTGACATTTACAGCATGCCAACATCAGTTAATTCATTTTATTCATTCATTCAACAAATATTCATTGAGTGTCACCTCTGTGCCAGCCCTGGGGTTATAGTAAGAAAGGGAATGGATTAAATCCTACCACATCTTGTTTTCATTTTGTCTTCCAGAATTGCCCACCTAGAGTCTATCAACCAGGCCAGGTAACAGATTGAGCAGTTCTCAATTCATATGGTGACTTTATAAGAACCAAGCAGGTAGCTACCTGTTCGATAGGTATAAGGGAAGGAACCTCATATTTTATTACCTGTTTCTAGTGTGACTTCTTTGGAACCTGAACAGTGGGATGAGTTACGTACTCTTCTCTTGTGAGATTGTGAATGAAATCGATGAATACATAAATGTATGCATTGTACTGCTAGTTATCAGTAATAAACATGCTGAAATATCTATATAAATATATGTAATGCATTGCAGTTTGTAAGTATAATACTATAGTGCTAAAATAATACTTTAGAATATTAACATCAACTGTTTGCCTTTTTGTTTGATTTTTAAAATTTAGTTATTAAAGAATGAAGTTTTATTTTTAATTTCCTTTTTTTCTCTGGGAAGGGGTTCCTGGTTCTTTGGAGGGTCCATGGTGCCAATGCTATGTTCCTTTGTCTATTAGCTAGGAAAAGTAGACCAAGAGTTTTACAAAGATAGTGACCTGTCCCTAGGAGTCACCATCAATGTGTGGGGAAGAAAAGTGCTCCTTTATGACTGTGATGAATTTACAAAGTCTTATTATAAGTCTAAATATGGAATTGGTAAGTGATACATATGTCAATTAAAAATGTTTTTTAAATTAAATTGTTTGTTCCGTAATTAAGATTTTACTTTGGAGTTTCAAATGCTAGGCTCATAATAGCTACCACTTATTGTGCATTTGCTATCTTCCAGCCATTTGTTGTCTTATATATTCCTAACAATTCTCTATGGATAGGCTCATTTCCCCATTTTAGAGGTGAAAAAAACCGAGGCTTAAAGGGAGCTCATTTGTCCAAGGTTATGCAGTGAGCAAAGAGTGAGCCAAGATTTGAACTTGTCTGCCTGATGCTGGAGGGTCAATGTTTTGGTTTAGCAATTGAAATGGAAATCTGAATGCTTTTCTTTTCACTTAATTCTTCTTACCACAATGGATATACCTAATTGAGTTATTGAGGGAATTCTCTTCTGCTAGTTTGCTCTACCTTTCCTGGTGAGGCTCAGCCAGGTTTTAAGCTTCTCTCTTCTCAGATATTAACCCCATTCCAATAAGGTTAGTTCAGTTCAGAATGAAAACGAGCGACTGTTTAAGCACCTACTGTATGTAGGTCACTGTAGTTGACTTAGGAGATAGAGTTGTGTAAGAGGTTTCTAGGCTGGAAGGGGAACTGAGACCTGCAGCGTGTGACACCGTGTTATCAGTGACTTGGAAGCTGGTGGAGGATGTGACGTGAAACCTAAAGCATAAACCCTCATTTGTTAAACTCCCCTCTACCTGAGGCTCCAGGTACCTGCTGCTGCTAGGAATTGATGGGACTTGCTGATCTCCCAGTTTGGGACTGGAGTTGGGATAGTGGGTACTTAGTCCTGTATTTCTTTCTGAAATTTGGAGTATTCATATGAACACACTTCCCCGAGGGGCAAGATGGAAGCCAAGTGCAACCGCAGCTTCTTAAAAGACAAGGTTCTTTGTCACTGGAATGAGATGAAGCCATGTTATGTGTCTTGTTTTCCGAATTGTGTAGTATTCCTGGCCTTCTAGGAATCTTTATATTGTGAGAGAAGGCACATCAAGTACACAAGGGGGTTAGAGTGAAAAAGGCTTTCAGTTTTACTCTTAGGTTCATTAGGGGAATTTGTTGCACTGCATCTGCATGCCAGATGAGTCAAAATGTATGGGCCCTACTGGGGCCAAATTGGTGGCCTCTTTTTATTTTATTTTCTAAAATTAGTCCCCTTTAGTGGACACAGTTGGACATATTTGCCTTGGGGACTGCGGACAAGAAGCAGCCAGGAATGTGCAGGTGACAGCTGCTATAGAGAAGCTGCTGGTGGCCCCTAGACTATGGGAAAATAATTTTGCCTTTAATAAATGTAGATGCCTGTTTGGAATCTGTAAGTCTTTAGTGTAGAATGAAAATTTAAATGTATATATCAAGATGAGCCACCAAAAACCATAACTTCACCTGATGATTATCTTAATATAAAGGATGTGGTAAGTGTTCCAAAGCATTATATGACTCCTTAAACATAAAGTCTAACTTTTGGTTGATGTTTGTCTGTCAGCTTGGTGAGAATATGAAAGTTGCATTTGGGAAAATGAATGTCCTACTGGTGGGACTTAGTATGTTATTAGGGTCTTAATGGCTTCTCTAGAAAATTTTTTGAGGCAGTGTGAATTCCCTGGTGTGCTCCAAATCGAGCCATCTTGGGTAAATGTATCAGCTTCAAATGTGCTATGCTCCATTTCAGTTGAGTCCTTGTGCTTAATTTCTTTCTGTTCACTTCTTTTGTTCACTCTGTGGACTAATTGTATTATGTAAAAAAAAAAGTAGTCTGTGCCTTTAAAGCTAATATAGCATGAGCGTTATGCATTTAAACAGAAAATTATGCAAATGCAAAATTATGATGCATTTCATAGTCACACTAACTTTTTATGTTTCTCATAACATACGTTAAAATATCCCATTTAACAGACACTATTATTACCCAACATTTCTTGAGTTACAACAGTGTACTTAATGTAAGCAAAGACTAGAAATTATATCTATGATGAAGTGGAGGGGAGAATGAATCAGTATTCTCTGATAATCTTTGCATTTGCTTTTCCTGATTTTTTGGTAAGGTTAAATTAATATCCTTAATGTTACTTAGTTACAGTTATTTATGCCATTTTAATTTTATTTATAGTTCATCTGGTCTCAGCAATTTTTTAAATTGACCAAATTACACGCATTATGAGTCCCATCAATCACTGTGGTTCTGTCAATAATTGTGGTCACATTTCCTCCCTTGTCAATAATTGTGTTCAGAAGAAAACCTGGGTATCTCCACTGTGCAGCACGCAGAAAGGATCTGACAAGCACCAGCAACACAGCTAGAGGCCTCTGTAGCAGGAAGTCGGGGGAGATTTCTAATGTAGTATGCCACCTTGGTGCTTTAGTACCTTCTCCTGTGTAATGATACCCCAACATATTTTGGGGGAGAAAAAAATTGCAGACAAAGAGAAGGAGTTGGCCACAGTCCCAAGAAAGGTACACGGATAACCTTTCTATTTATGTAGAAGTGGAGGGCTTGCTAGAATTCCAAGAGACACTTGAGCTCCTGTGTAAAGCTCAATCTCTTAAGATGATTCCTTCATATATTTAAGGATTCTAAGGAGAAGGTGATTCCAAAGATTTCTTCTCTTTAATAGTGCAGTGCGACCCCCTCCATCAGGCAGTTTGGCCATCCTGCTGGCCCTGGCTTGCCTGCCGGGCTGTAGCATGTCACTCCCTCATTATTTTATGTGAATGAACACGGTCCGGCAGATGGAGTTCTGTTGATCTTTCCTATAGCATGAAGATTGAAAAAGGCTCTAGGGGTTCCAGCAGGTATTTCTTTCACTAAAAGGACAGGGATCAAATGTAAACTGTTCTTACATAGGAATTTCTGCTTTAGGTTATTATTTGTCTATCAGTGGACTTTCTTATTTTTTCTTAGGGGCTGGGACAATGAAGCTAGTAACAAGATTGTTCATTCTCATTGCTTTTAAACTCTGATTGGGCTATGCTTAGATTGAACAAAAATCTTAAAGCACCTTTAATTTTGTGGAGTCATTTCTGGCCATCTCTGAATTTTTAGGAACAGCAGGACATTTAAGATGAGTGTTTAATGATTATTTGAGTGAATTGGACACTTAAAATTGCACCAATAGGATAGAATTGGCTTCTGGTCTCATCACATGGCCCTGATGGACCTAACAATTTTGTTTCTTTTGCTTCCCCTATAAAATGAAGATGGTTGAGATGGGAGGATTCTTAAAGATTTTATAGCTCTAACATGATGTGATGCACGAATTTAGGTTTCATTGAAATCATTTGATGTGGGTATTGAATACAAGCACAAGTGGATTTACCTTGAAGCTAATGAAGCATAATCTTTAGAGGCCTTCCTTTCCAGGGGTCCCAATCCAAGGCCCTGGCCTAACTTTGTCTTAGTAATTTGACATACTTTGTCTAGAAGAGCTTTGCCCAAATTATTTAAGCTTCCAGTCTCCCAAAACCTGTATTCATTTCTAGGCTACTAGAACATAAGCAGTGAACTTTGAGGTAACTGAAGGCTTTTCCCAGTAGTCTTTCCCACTGAGATGGTGAATAGAAAATCACCACAAAGAAGCATTAAGACTCCTTTGTAATACGTATCATCTGTCTGCCAATTTGTTGGAATCTAGTCAACCATGGAAGGGCATTCGAGATATATATATATGTTTTGACAAGTCACTTGGAATTAGAGGAATCAGATAATTAAAAGACATAGCTGTCTCAGGATTTGGCAGAATGCCAACTTGAGACATTGGGGAAGATGCTTTGTACAAAAATGTATACATTTTCATTTATTCAATGAATATTTTTGAACACCTAAAATATGCAGGATGCTGGGATGATGGAAAACCAAAGTGAGGAAACTTGTCATTCAGCTATGAGTCCAGAGCTTTGTGAATGTATGCAAATTACCCAGATAAATGGAATTTAAAGTTGGATCTTGAGCCAGAGTTTCCAAAAAGATGTATATGGTGGTATAAAAGTCAGGCATGGTGGAGTGGAAAAGTTCTCAGCTTTTATACACTAGATGGCACTGTGAGTGCAGAGGAAAGCTCTAAATTGGTTCTTTTGTTACTTAAATGTGTTGCAAAAATTATATGGTTGAGAAAACAACAGTGTATTATAAGCCCTGTAATTCTGGGGGAAGTGTAGAATGCAGTCCTAATTACTTTGAGATTCAATATGTGTCCTCTTTTGGTTAGACTGCTTAGATTGGTATGTAGAGTTGTATGTATATGTCTCCTGTTGTAAGAAACTGCTCAGGCCCAGATTTTTAAATAATCACATAGAGCTCTCCTGCCATGGCTATAATGTTCTTCCTGAAATGAAAGACCAAACAGTGCTGCATTAGATGTAATGGTTAGCAATGATAGAGTCTACCGCAATTCTGCCAATTCCAAGATTTGAACTCTCCTCTTTATTTCCAAGACTTTTCTTTAATCACCATAAAAATAGCAATAGTTGAAGCTCACAACTCACTTTTGTACTGGCAGACTGGCTCCCGCCTTTCACTGAGTCACCTTTATAAACATGTCTGCTGTAAGCAGTCTCTGTTAGGATGTAACAATAGTCTTTTGGGGATTGTTTTTGGGGAAATTTCACACAAAGGCTGCTAGGAATTCTAAGGAAATATGAAAGCTGAAAATGTTTTCAACAAGAGTTAGAAATGACCTCAAGCTCTTAGCCTTTTGATCATCAGTTAAAAAACAAAACAAAACAAAAACCAAACAACCACCTTAATATTAAGAGTTAGGTTGTCTTGGATGAAAAATTGATCTCCATTTTCTCTTCTGGGGGTGTGCACTAAAATTTGTACTCTTCCTCTATGGGAACTTTGACCGTGGAAAAGGAAATATTTGCTTATGTAGAACTCCTTTCATTCATGATTGAAAACACCTATGTCATACTGAAGCTTGGGGAAGAAATAGAAAATAGATTCTGTGGGAGTTTGTTTTGTTTTGTTTTAGGAAAGATCTGGCATCTTTTTTTGCCATTCATGTTGGGGACAAACACAGTGACTTGGATAGATCAGGTCAATATGTTCCTTGCTCTGGAGATCACGGTTGCTTCTGAGATTGTACAGCCTCGCAAATAAGTACCTGAAAGCTCCCAGTCTATTACAAATATGTTACCAGCTCTCTCTCCACCTCTCTTTCTTCACTGATGATAAGTATATAAATAAAATCAACAGTATTTACCGCATAGCACTCCCTTGGAGAGAGTAGGCATTTGGCTATTTTAAAAGTTTTTCTCTTTCTGTTTTGTTTGTTCGCTTCATTGCATTTGAGTGCAATTGTAGTCTTTTCTTGGGCTTAACAAAAGCTACCTGGGGCTGTAGATGGTGAGAGGAAAGTTTTGTTTTGGTGTTTATTTTTGAACTACATGGGGAAGTACTATGACCTGGAGTTGCTTTGGAGGCAATGGAGAGTACTCAAATAGAGGGTGCAGTAGGAGGAGATGGTGGATGGGGAAGGATAAAGGTGAATAGTCAGGAGTAAGTCCTGCTTGGAAAAGAATTTTATTAGTGAGTGTTGAGTGAGATAAAAGTGGGCTAAATTACAGGTTAAAATATGGAATGAGTGGCATAAATTTCAAGTTTGAATTTTCATATTATTGGAAAAATCAGAGAAGAACAAAAAATATTCAGAAATGGGAATGTGAAGACAAAATATAAACGTTTACTTATTTGACATAGATTCTTTTTCTTTTTAACTTTTGAACCAATGGTGATTATTAGTGAGTTCCATGGTTTTTGTAAACATGATTGAAAAGTACTCTCACAGGATTTTCCTATGTTTTGTTTGAAAGAGTTTAAAATAGTCTACAAAGTTCTCCATGTTCATCTTGAAAACATAACAAACCTTTCAAAACAGCCATAATCAGGGCAAAAAAAAAATTGATGTTTTGTTTGCCTTTGTTTTGTTCTAGAGAACTTTACCTCAGTTACATGCAAGCGTCCTTCTCCTCCTCCAAAAATAGAAAGGAAATTTCCACCTTACAACGGTTTTCGTTCTGAGGAGAATTATCTCTGTAACTGCATAGACTTCAAGCCCACACCTCATCGGAAGAATTTCAAGAGGTTTATGGAAAAAGACAGGTGCTTGAGGAAACCATGATTTTAGTCTGATCTTTCCCAAACGTGTTTGGGGCTTATAACATAGTTCTTGTGACAAAACAGATGTCACGCAGCTCATCTAATTGTAAGTCCAGGGAGACATTATTATAGGCTTTTAATGAGGTTGATTAACATGCACGTATTAACAGGTTCTTACTTGAGTGCTTACTTTAATAAGTATCATCTGGAGGCCCCTAAAGTAATATTATCTCCAATATATGTTGCCTTTCCACATCTATCTATATATTTGCCTCCCAAAAACAGGAAAGATGTAGAGTAGGAGTTAGAAAGCTCTTTCTTAAAGGGTCAGATAGGAAATATTTTTGGCTTTGTGGGCCATACGGTGTCTGTCACAACCACTCAGATCTGCCTTTGTAGCGTGAAAGCACCACAGACAAAATGTAAATGATTGTGTGACTGTGTTCCAATAAGATTATTTCTATGGACACTGACATTCAAGTTTCATATAATTTTTACTTATCACAAAATATTACTCTTATTTTGATTTTGCCAACCGTTTCAAAATGTAAAAACCATTCTTGTCTCAAAAGTCATATAAAAACAGGTGGCCTGGTAGATTTGGCTCACTGACTGTGGTTTGCCAACCCCTGCTATAGAGATTTCAAGGATTTATAAATGTTTTTAAAAATGTTATTTGGTGATTAATGTTGTTTTCACTTGAGAAGTTGGTTGAGTTCAGTAACCATAGATTTCTCACTTGGCTGAATATAATTTTAAATGATGAACTTTCAGAAGTATTCCTAATAGACATGGAGAGAAACCTGCCTGTAAATCATACATGTAGAATGTAGACACTGACCTCGGCTACTTTTTGCTTCTGCAGGGAAAGCAGCCCCTGGAGAAAGAAGTCAGGGGAAAAGTGGTGGGGAAACATTGTAGATGCTTGAATAGGATGTGGGCTAAGGGTTACAGTCCTGTGTGAGGGAAATAATGGATCAGGAGATCCTGGGGAGAAACAGTGATAAAGGGAACGTGGTAAGTCTAGGAGAAGGAGAAGAAAAAGACATCCTGAATTTCATAAAATTGATTGAGGTCAGGTGCTGTTGTAGCACATTTGAAGGAGAAAGAACAGTAGTTGTGTTATATCTATAAAAGTGGTAAAAATCGATTAAGAATTATATAGAATGTCTTAAAGTCTGCCTTTGCTATGACATGATATCCTTTGTCTTTCTAGAAATAATCTTTTAAGGATTTTAGGATTCTATTCTTAAGTTTTAGATTTGATGCTTCTCAGGAATTGTCCCTGTACTTTTTAGAAATGCTAATTATGGTGCCTCCCCCCACCCAGACTGACTGAGATAGAAGCTCTGGGGAAGGGGCCCAACATTCTGAATTTTCTCAAGTCTTCCAGTGGATTCTGAGACACACCAGTGTTAGAGAACCACTGATTTTTATCACATAAGAGGGTTGCCAGCTTATACTCTGTCCTCCCTTATTGAGAACAGTGTTTAGGTGAGGTTCCAGGGTAGGACTTTTGATGGCTAACTGCTGTTTTTAAGGACAACTACCCGAAGGAGGTGGACAGGAAGTATGTCCCTATTATAAAAGGAGAGGGAATTTTTCTTATAAGTAAACAAGATGAAATATTATCCAGGGTGTTGCTTCTGGAACCCAGGGGAAAACCGTTCTTTGTGAGTAGTTGACTTAGTCCCTCTTTCTGTCTACACTGGGTAAACTTGCCCACAGAACACTGACTGTAGATGGTATTCCATGTTCTTGTCATTTTGTCTTGGCTGGAGAATGGTAGTATAGGTACAAATGTCTCTCATTTTGTTCTTTCTGTCCACTGCTCAATCTGTGTCAGGAATACACTTTCCTCAAGCTCTTCTCACACAGGGACCGTGTTTCCATAGTAACTAACACATTCAGCTGGAGACTTACACATGAGTTTGAGTAACCCAAGGTTTTGAAACTGTTAAGAACCTAAGGAAGATGATTTCACAAAGCATACAAAGAATAGCTTTTTAAAATACAAATAAACTGTGAATTGAGACATGAAATTGTATGACACATTGATTATATATATATTGCTATTAAAGATGTACTTGGTGCTATTGTTATGAGGTTAACGCTGATCTATGGGTCATTGGAGGGAATAGTTTCAGAATAAAGCATATGAGCTTTTGATGGATATAAAGGTCTTCTTTATTATCTGGGTAGATATCACTGCGGTAGCCTGCTGGGCAGATTGTCTAGTCTGAGGAGGGAGAACCAGGATAATATCTTTCTTGCTGAACCAGGCTGAATTAGTTACTCTGTTCTTTGTGTGCCCACAGTACTCTGTTGATTATATCTCTAATAATAATATTACTACTATTACTGATTACTCATAATAAGCCATTAGTGGTTACTATGTGCTATGTTACAACACAATCTAATTTAATTATCAAATCCTTGGAATGTAGATAATGTTATTGTACCCATTTTTACATGAGAAAACTGAGGCTCAGAGAGGCCATGCAACTTCCTCAAGGTCACACAGCTAATTTTTAGCTGAACTAGGAACTGAACCCAGGGAAATCTGACTTCTGGAATTTACCTGTCTTTTGACAGAACCTATATCTATACATATAACAGTGCCTCTTAATGACTTGTTTATGTAATTTGTGTGCTCCTCTTAGACCAAGAGCTCCTTGAGGGCAGGGGCCAGCTTTATTGCTTCCATAAGAGTGAGTGCTGGCTATATATTTGGGGATCAGTAGTTTGTCTAAGAAGAGAAGGAATGGATGAAGAAGTGAGCAAATAGAATAAATGTTCACTCATCCAGTTCTTAATCATGGATAGAAGAGACAGATGTCTTCTCACCAGGAGGGTTATTATACCAGACTTGTGCCAGTCATAACCATATAGTATCAAAAAATTCATGGTTTAATCTTCATCTCTGTCTTGTTACAGATATTGCCCATCTGCGGTCCCCACCAGTCATTTTTTTCCTTCTTTTAAAAATGTTTCCCCATTAACAAAAATAAGCCTTCATGTGTCTTCCAACCATAAGACTCTACAGCTGTAGATATATTTGAGGTTTTTAGTACGTGTATAGCCCTGGATGAGCCATTCATTATCTTAGTGAACAACTAGTTCTTGAATCCCTGCTGTGTGCCAAGCAGTGTTCTGGGTGTTTGTGATACATCAGTGAACAAAATAGACACCAAGGCCTGCCATCGTGGATCTTATATTCTAGTTCTGGGAGGTGGACCATCAATTAATACATAAGGAAATTATGAAGTATTTACAAGATGTTAAGTACTATGAAAAAAATAAAGAAGGTATTAAGTTGCTCTGGAAAGAATAAAGGCAGATTGGGAGTATGGGGTGAGGAACATTCCTGGTTGCAATTTTAAGTAGTATGGTCTTGATGGGCTTTACTGAGGAGAGGAAATGTGCTCCAGGCAAAAGGAATAGTCGGTGTAAAGGCCCTGAGAAGGAAGTGTGCTTGGGATGTGCAAGAAGCATCTGGGAGGCCGACATGGATGGAGTAGATGAGTAAAGAGCAGAGCACACAGAAAGGAGATAATAGTGTATGGGGGACTGGGTACACAGGGCTCTACAGACTGTTTAAGGATGCTTTTGACTTTGAGTGATAAGGAGGCCATTAGAAAATTTGAGCAGAGAAGTGACTTGAGCTGATTTTCTTCTCAAAAGAATCATTCCAATGTAGTGTTGAGAGCAGACTATAGATGGCAATGGTGGAAATTAAGATTGAGTAAGAAGCTACTGCAGTAGTCCAAGAGAAAAGTTTTGGTTGCTCAGATCTGGGTGAGTGCAGTGCAAGTGATGAAATTAATTAGTGGATCCTGGAATTATTTTGAGGGTAGGGCCAGTGGGATTCCTTGACAAACTGGATATGAAGTATGAAAGAAGTGAGGAGTTAAGATGATTCTCAAAATTTGGGCTTGAGCAACTGGAAGGGTGGAGTTGCCATCCACTGAGATTAGAAAGACTGGAGATAGGGTAGGTTTAGGGACAGGAGTAGAAGTTCAGTTTTAGAACGAGTTAAGTTTGGGATGTCTATTAGATATCAAATGGCAATACCAAGCAGGCAGTTGGATACATGTGTGAATGAGTATAGTGTTCAGAAGATAGGTGAATGTGGATGCCATCAGCATGTAGATGGTATTTAAAGCCATGATACCAAATTGTATTAAAGCCTTGAGATTGGATGAGATCACCAAGGGAGTGAATATACCTAGAGCAGAGCATGACCAAGGAATAAACTCTGGAACATCCCCCATTAGGAACTTGGGGAAAAAAGGAGGAACCAACATAGGAGACTAAAAAGGAGCAAACAAGGAGGTAGGAGCAAAAGCAAGACAATGCCGGATCCCGGAATCCAGTGAAGCAAGACTAACACTGAAGGAGTGATCATTTGTGCCAATTGCTGCTGATTGGTTAAGTTAGAGAGGCACAAAAAATTAAGCATTGGAATTGGCATTGTGGAGATCATTGTTGACCTCTACAAGAGCAGTTTATGTAGAGCAAACCTAATGGAAATGGATTCAAAAGAAAATGGGAGAAGAATTTGAGGTAATGATTTTAGATAACTCTGGGCTGTATGTAGAAAAAGTTAAGACATGGCTTCTGGACCTAGGAACTTATAATTTGTTTGGGGACAATGGGAATAAACACATTTTAAGATAACCATCCAAGAGTACAGGTCTATATAGAGCTAAATTGGGTGTGACCTTACAATTGATGCAGGAGGTATAAGTAGGTGGTCAGCTGGAGTATTGTGATAAAAAAGAATATTCTGGGAAGTTTGAGAAGTAGTTATTAGGGAAATATCTGAAAACATTTGCAGTGCTTCTCAAAGTATGCCCAGGGGACCACCTTATCAGAATCTTCTGGGGTGCTTATTAATAATTCAGGTTTCTGGAGATGTGAGCTAACTACTGAATCCCCCATATCTCTGGGGACTGGAATCTGGATTCTGTATATTTAACAAGCTCCCCAGGTGACTTTTATATACAATAAACTTTGTGAACTGCTAGTCTAAAAATTTTATTGAGTAGATTATATTCTCAATTGATGAGATCTCCAGAACACTAGATTTAGGTGAAAAAAAGGCATATTGAACGTGTGAAAAACCCACACTTAACATATACACTTATAAATTATAAGAAGTTAAATTTACAGCAATATTCCTTTTCCTGAAGTTAGACCTTCCTCAGTTGTTTCAGTGATATTTCAAGTATCTGAAATGTTATGGATTTTTTGTGTGAGAGGGGCTACCAAATCTATTTGTTATGTATAAATCCAATTATGTACCAGAGAAGACGATTGACAAGGCGTAGCTTCCCCCCACACTATATGAGGTCTGTCTGAAGCCTGGAAACTGGGTACAGAGAAAACAGCCATGCAGACCTGGCTGCTTTGCTCAGGCTGTTCTGGGGTGAGCCTTCCAAACTGCTGCACACCATCTCACATGGGGCCTCAAGCCTAGGAAACTTGGTGCCATCGTTTTTCAGCCCGGATCCTTGTACAATCTGAGAAAGGAGCAGAGAAAAGCACTTTTTGCCTCTGCAAATAAAAAATACTTGGTTTATTTTTTAAATCACTTTGAACACAAGGAAAGAATGATTTTCAGCATAGGAGACCCTGCAAGGGAAGACTTCTCTGCTTAGAACTGTGACAGAGGACATGGTTTGTTCTCCTGTGTACCTCCCTGGGTAATGATTTTAGTTATCAAAGACCTCTCCAAGGGTTTACTGTTTCTTAAAAAGTCCATCTTTCACTAGCTAATATCCGCAGACATGCTTCTGCTGACAGATCATAAATCAGTTTCTTCAGTGACCAGGAAATCAACTTTGGTAACTTTTAATTCTATAATTTGATCCTATCTTTAGTCTACTAGACTATTCTATTTATGCATAGAATTCTGAGTGCAAATTCCAATCAATACAGATCTCATAACAATTTTCCATAAACATTTATTGAATACTTACAATGTAAAAAGTATTATATTAGATAATGGTTAATAAGACAGTCTTTGTCCTTGGAAAACCGACTTGTAATGGCTTACAATACGAGTGATAAGCACTATTTTTTTAAAAAAAAGGTGAGTCTATCATATTTGTTAGAGCATTTGAAAAGGAAAAGTTAATTTTTCCCTTGAAGGAAGTTGGGGGGATGCTGGGGAGATGGAGGAGTGAGTCTGAGAGGGGAGGATATGGGCTGGAAGACAGAAAAGTAAAGGGCATGAGACAGTGAGTGGTGAATGGGGGAGGTAGCCCCAGATACTGGCAGAGACCAGGATTTCCCAGGCAGTAGGGCTAGGTGCTTGCTCTTCTTTCCAGCATGATTATTGTGATTGGTGACTAGCCTTGTCATTAGAGAACAGACTGTTAGTGCAGCTGGTTTGAGCAGTGTGTTTATGACATTTGTTTTGGGTTCATTTTCCCAATGTGTTACCCAGGACATGTAAAGAATCAGAGATATCTTAATATACTGAGAAAATTCCTCTGCATTTAGATTTACAAACTTAATTAGACGGTTGAACTCTTTCACTTTGGACAGTTTATGCTTACTATATTAAAGCCATATTATATTTTTTGCAGACTTTTAAAAACATAATATGTGGACGATTACCTGTATAATGCTGTAGCTCTCATTTCTCTTCCATTTAGCTATGGCTCCAAAAGCAATATACTCCATTTTTTTGCAAAACTAGTCACAGACAAATGTGTTGACTTCGACAGAAGGTTTGTTGTTTCATATTATCTCGGTGATGACACCATTTCAGTGTTTGAACCTATACAGAGGAATTCAGGTAAGAGATATACTCTTCACAGTATTTTCTTGAGAACATTTTAAGTGTCTCTTCATGTTGAAAATTAGGGAACATGATCTGATTTTGTAGCTTAGATTATCTACAATAAAGGCTTTATAAAAAAAAAAAACCAAACAATAGAGTTCTTTTTATAGATCTCTTAAATGGGAACCTAAACATTTAAAGTGATAGAAGTGGAAAAGTTATGGTTGGCTTAGGGCTGGGGGACCTGGAGTTACCTCCTTTTTGCCACTATCCCCACTTCTGCTGTGGCCTCTGAGGTACCTCTATGGAACCCAAGGTCTTCAAAATCATGGTCTGAGTACCACTAGTTTTACTTGTAGCCAGCAAGCCAAGAGGAAATCTGTATTCTTGGTAGTCCTACCTACAAAATTTTTGTTTGGCTGTAAGACAAGAATCCCAGATACACAAATTCAATTATCAGGGTCCATCTTTATCTGGTCCTTCTGTCTGTTGAGTTTGTTGCCAAGGTTCCAGGACTCAGGCCCACAGAATGCCTCTCTGCAATATGCTGTTACCACCGTCATTGCTGAGGAGAGCCATTGACTTACCCAGTCATGGCACTGTAGGATCCTGTTCTTTGTCTCAACATGTTTAGAACTTTTATCAGTGCTGAACACATGCATATGGGAAGAATAATCAGTGATGTGCTGGTTAATTGGCTCTTTGAAAAGATTTTAAAAGCCCTGATTTGTACTGTTTGCCAGTTTCTATCATGTGAATACCCCAACCATGGCCAATTTCAAGCAGCCAAGAGTTTAAAAACTGGCTTGCAGAATCTCTGAAAATTCAACTGTCAGCTTCTATGAGCTGGTATGAGCTAATTAGCACACCAATGAGTAATGAATAACTTGTATAACTAAGGCTCCAGAGTGATTTGAATAATGGATCAAATCTTAAAATATGAAATTGCATAGGGATGAATATGAGTCATGCTCTTACAGGTCAAAAATCAACTCTATACACTTAGAATGGGGAAGATGTGGCCAAACAAGTTGCAGCGTGTATGAAATAGAAATGGGTGATGGTAGGCAACAACAAGCTTACTAGTAATCATAGTGGCCATGATTGAGAACTTACTATTATCCTTACAAGGACTTTATGAGGTTAGGTTTTGTGTTAGTCCAGCTCCTCCAAGAAGCAAATGCCAAGACAGGATTAAATGTGCAAGAGATTTAATAGAGGGAATGCTGGTGTGGGAAAATGTGGAAGGAGCCAGAAGAGGCTGGGAGAGCTGTCAGACTGTAGTGCAGTTCTGATGCCTGTGAAGCACAGAGGGAAGGAAGAAAGAGGGAGTCTTAGACTACAGTGAAATTCTAAGAAAATTTCAACAAGGTTGACAGGGAGTCCTTGAGGCAAAATTGCTAGTTGGAGGAGTCCTTGTTTTGTAGGAGTGAGCCTTACTGTCCCTGCCTTGCTCACTCATCTGTTGGCAGCAGCCTGTGGGAAGAGTGACCTCAATACACACCTGAAGATTGATTTAAGAACACAGTAGCTGGGGCCTTCCATCAGTTATGTTCCCCACTATAGGCGACCTGAGAAGTACATTTTCAGGGCCTCCACACATCTGATTCCCATTTTACCAATAAGAATTCAGAGAGATTAAATAACTCCTAAAGATCAACCAGTGAGTGAGCAAATGACAGAGCTCAGAAGCCTGTGTCTTTTTACCACCTATCATTTCTGAGTGTGGTAGGAGGAGTGGGATGTACTGACCAAAAAGCTTATCTGGTCTCAGGCTATATTTATAGGTCTGTAGATTTCAGTTCAGTATCAGAAGATGCTGGAGTTCCCTGTTCAGCTCTACTGGCTACTTTCCAAGAGGTCAAAAAAATATTGTCTAGAAGAGAACAGATAAAAAGATGACAGTTCTGGAAAGTAAGAAATATGAGGCATTAGTAAAAGAAGCAAAGGGATTTTACCTGTAGGAAAAAAAGACTTAAGGGGACTCCCATAGTTATCTTTAAACACTTAAGCAATCTCCTTTACAGAAGTAGGGCATTTGCTACATAATCTGCATGTCAGATTAAGTATAAGACATCATCTGGGACAAATAGGTGGAAATAACCACAAGTGAGGAATTTTCTAACTGGTATTTTTCAAACATGCTCTAAAGATGAGTATCTTCCTGATGTTCCACACTCCCAGTATGCTGCTGGGCATATATAGGAGGTCCTTGCCAAGTGTTTATTGGACTGGGAAGGGAGTAGAGAGAGAGAAGAAAAGACTAGAATTACACACCATTTTTTCTCTCTTTTTTTTGTTTTTGTGAGATGGAATCTTGCTATGCTGCTCAGGCTGGTCTTGTACTGCTGGCCTCAAATGATCCTCGTGCCTCAGCCTCTTGTGTTGCTGGGATGGCAGGCACATGCCACCATGCCAAGCTTTGCTTTTTGTCTTGCACATCCTCACCTAGGAAGTCTTATTTCTTCATTCAGTGCCTCATTCTTCCCTTAAGTCCAAAAATAACAGGCAATATGAGTTCACAGGTAAATTATATGGTGGTCTGTGCTTGAAGATAAAGTAACTCTGAAGGCAAGTCAGATGGTTCTTTTAGGAATAAAGGCTGCTCATGAACTTTTCTATTGTTTTATAGGAATTACTGGTAGGATGTTCTTGAAAAGAAGTCACGTTAAGAAGCCTGGACAAGAAGTCTTAAAAGTGAACTATCTGAATATATCAAGGCCGAGGAGCTGTACATTGGAGTCACAGTGAATGTGAATCGTTACCTATTTCGTTTGCTCATTGCTGATAAGTATACCTTAAACTATATGGAGCAGAATATAGATAAGGTGAATTTACTTTGTATAATTCTTGACTTGCCTCTCAGCCCTCCGCAGTCTGTGTTTTTCTTTTTCTAGGGCGTTTTGTTCTTCATCTTGCCACCAGTTTTACATTGTGCATTCACACATGTGGGCATGAATAATGGATTCGTGTGACTTGGCCACATGTCCCATCACAGAGGCCAGGTTCTTGTCTACTCTGTTCACATGCTGGGTTCTCTTCTGCCCAGCATCACAGATTCCAGGCACAGGCAGGAGGCAGGGCCAGGGTTGAATCAAGTTTCCTGGGTTTTCTGCTGATGCTGACAATGTTTTCAGAAAGACATTCAACAACTATAGGAAAGGAAGAGAAATCTGGTGCCACACACTATGCCATCCCAGTTAATTGGCACAGGCCAACAGAGAAGGCCAAGACCTGAACAAATGGAAACCTCAAGGGAACTCAATAGTTGCTGGGTTTGCAACTTCCCATAACAGTAGCCACCTGAGGCCTAAATAAGGATTGAAGGATACACTGGCAACAGTGAGGTCAAAGAGTTTTTTTTTTTTGAAATAAGATAGCAGATGGGTACTGTTACTGCAAGTGCCATTATGGCAATGCTGTTCAGTAAAAATAACATACTGATAGAATCTTGATTTTAAATGTGGACTAGTTCAGTGTACAAACATGTTTATTTGGGAGTCATTGCCTAATGTGGAAAAATCTATCTGGAAAATTTTATTTTAAAAGTTTACCTATAAGTGATAATATTTATGTGCCATTTATATACATACAGTGCCAATTTTGTCTCATTTATATATAAAATGGCTGGGGTTAAGTTGCTAAGATCGATGTTTCTGTGTACATCACATCGTTCATATCAGTTTGGGTCCTCTGAGAAGCAGACGCCAAGACAGAATGAGAAGTGTGAGAGATGTCATGGTGGAAATTTCTGAGAAGGTTAAAAGGGGAGGGGGCAGGAGTGAGCAGGGGGGACCTTCAGACCTGGAGGCAGGTTGAACCCCTGTGGAAGGAGAGGGAAAGGAAGGAGGGGTGGGTAGGGAGAGCCTCAGCTGACAGCACAGCTCTGAGAAAGTCTCAACCAGGCCGATGGGGAGCCCCACAGCATAGATTGTCCATCAGAGAGGTCCCCTGTCAGGCAGGAATGGCCTGGTTCTAGTCCCCCTGCTGTGCTGTGTCATTGGGTGGGAACAGCCTGGGGAGAGGGTGGCCCCAGCAGCGACATTGCCTGTGAACTCTGTGTGAATCTGGAAGGTATGGCAGCTTGATTCTGTCAGCCAACAATGATCTTCTCCACAGGGTCTCTCTTTACAGGAGGCCTGAGAAGCACCCTCCATGGCTGCCATGCCATCTCTCCATTTGTAGTCTTAGGGATTCAGGTTATCATAAAACCTTGAACCAGCAGCTATTCAAAAACACTGAATTTAGACGAGAAACTCAGTCATTGGGAGTTTAGATTTCTGGAGAGCAGCAGGCCTGGCTTGGGAAACTGACTCCACATTCATAGCTGAGGGACCTTAGATATGTATTTTTCCTGAGCTTCAGTCTCTTCATCTTACAGTGCCTATGTGATAGAATTGCTATGAAGATTAGATGTGATAATGTGTATGAAGTGCTGAGCTAACCATGAGGCCTATGGTAAGCTCAATCAGTGTTGCTATTGTAAATTAGAGATCTATTTCCAATCAGAGGTTGGGCCTATACCTTGATATAAAATGTATATAGCATAAATATAAGATATAAAGTTTTTTCTTTCCTTTGGGGGCAATAAAAGCAGGGTACAACATTATCTGGAATCAGCATCCCAAGTGAAAACTGCGTTATTTTAAAACTGCCCTTAACAAAGACATTCTAAGCAGAGAAAGATTGCTATACTATTTAATATCAGCCTGAGGAATCTTTTCAAAAGAGCTAATAGATCCTGTCATGGAAATAGATGAAAGGAAATGCAAAAAAGTGGGAGGAGTAGGGGTCTGCGATAGGTACCAAACCACCTGGATCATTTTCTGGTGGGAGAGAGGGATCTTTAGACTAAATTGCCATCAATATTTTTATTTTAAAATTTAATCTTCTCATTTTTGGTCTCTTAGCTATAATTATTTACGACCTTATGTTTCACTGGATGCAAGAAGTATTCTTACCAAGTCAAAAAGCTAGTCACAGTATAAGAGACAGGAATAGTGGACAGCCCAGAGAATGACTGTGTGAGGGTTAGGGTGCCTGCGTGGATCTTTGATACCCAGCCTTGCTCTCATCAGTGCGTTGCCTAATGGACAACAGTTCCAGGGGGACCCCATTCTAAAGATCTAGAGAAAATGGAGGGCTACTTATCCAGTTTTGAATCCCCATTTTCTCCATTAGGATCTCCCAACATATTGGGCCAATATCCAAGGGTTATAGGGAGGAGGCTGAGACGGAAGCAGGGGTTGTTTTCTGATCTCTGTGGCCTGGTGTTCCTTAAGCTCATTTCCCTCAGAGCTGGGGCCTATGCTGATATCAGCTGTTGTCCGGAAGTTTTAACTGAGGAGATACAAAGCTAGTCCTGCCTTCTTGGCGTTGGTTTCTTTGCAAAGACCAACCTGCTAACTTCATGTTCACAGTGTGAAGTCCCTTTGTTGGCCATCAGCCAGATGGGGCTCCTGAACTGTTAGGAGTATTTAAATATGTTCTTCCTTTCATTTCCCCCTTACAGTATCCTTTCAGTAACCTCAGACTTGCCCTACAAAAGCTGAAGCAAGAAGAAGGAAAATTCAGAGAGCTCAAGCAGGTATTTAAAGCTGCTGACTGTAAGCACACAAAGATGGTGGATTATAATACATTCAGGTAAGCCATATTCTGCTAACAATCATCTGTTTTCCCCTGAAGGTTGTCCAAAGAACAGAAAGAACTATTTCTTTCCTAATCAGTTAACTATTTTTTATTAGGAATTGGCATTTCTTTGAGTTTGTATTATTTTGTGGTCAAGTTTTGGCCACTAATACTCTAGTAAATGTTATGAATTTACATATAAAAGGAGTTTGTACATGGGAACAGAGGGACAAGAACATAGAAAGTCAGCTGGTCATATTGTCTTATGAATCAGGAGGTTGAAGGATCAGCAGAATGCCAGGAATGGTGCATCTGGGTGAGAAAGACAGAAAAAAGCACCACTAAGAGCACTTTCTCCCCACCAAAATCTGGGGGACAAAGGAGGGACATCTCCAGGAACGTGATGAAGTTGGAAAATAGTAAAAACTTCACCGATTATCAGAACAAAGGTGATATGTATGCATCTGTGTATACATGTGCTTACACACATATGTGTATTCTGAAAGACATGAAAATATAGGAATCGAGGGAAAAATATATGACAGTAGTTGGAAATATTATAACAAATCATGATTAAGATTTTCTCTAAGGTGAAGCTGAATTCTGGGACTATCCAGTGGCTGACCGAGGCAAATTTCCAAACAGCAGAAATGCAGGGAAATTCAAATTCAGGGTCTAGTACAATTGTGAGATTCTTAGGCTGAAAACAAAGTGAATGGAGCATTTAGGAGAATAAATTATATCATGGATGGAGGACAAAGGGGATTTTCTCTTTAGGCTGAGAATTCTGGCTCCTGACAACGATAGGGGCTGAAAGCTATATAGTAAACTCCACTTGAAGCAGTCAAGTTATGGGCTGAGAAATGAGGAAGTCAGCCCAGGAGAGGGTAGCAGGGAGGTCTTTCCAACTTTGTGTCTGCAGTCGCCTATTGCATCACTACCTGGTGACCTGGAGCCCACCATTAGGCCCAGAGTGTCCCAAGAGCTCATTTGTTGTTTTAACAAAGCTCTTTTATGTCTACAAAATGTTCTTTGGAGAGAAGTAGTCAGAGGACATATTTTTATTGTTTAGAATTCCCAACCTTCTGGGATCAATAAGAATTTATAGTTCTTTGTTATTGTTCATAGTCACATACACATGTTCATAGTGTTTTGGAAAATAAATGGAGACAGTAAAGAGCAGCGACAATTACACAGGCCATGGACTAATGAAAAGCAGTGGAGGAGAAAGCAAGAAATTTCCATCAGAAATGAGGGAGTGGTTTCGTTTTATTATTTGTGTCCTTTTACAAAAGCATCCATTTTTCCAATACACACAAAATCTATTGGAAACACTTCAGTGAGTTTATAGGGCTTTTTGGGAAGCACTTAGGCCAGGCAGGCAATCCAAGGAGGAAAAGTTGCTTTGCAGATGAAGGCCTGACCCTAATTGTGGGTGGGATAAAGGGCCACTATGCTGTGATTGGAGGGGTGGCCTCAAGGAGCTGCATGCTCAAAAAGAAGGACCCCCCCGTCCCAGAAATTCCTTAAAATGAAACTCAGATCAGGTTTTGCCTGGCTTGAAAAATCCTTCAGTGGTTTGCCATTGTCCTCACAATAAGATCCAAACATCTGACTGCAGCCAGAAAGGCCTTGAGTGATATGAGTCTGTTTGTATTTCTAGTGTCATCACCTCTTTTTCTGCAGCCCTGCCTTTTGGCCTCACTGACTGTCTTTCGGTTTCTCAAACCCGTCAAGCTCTTTCCTGCCTCTGAGCCTATGCACACCAAGTTCCCTCTGCCTGAAATGCAGTCACCACCATCCTCTGCATGGCACACCCTAGGACTCATGTCAAATGTCAGCTCCCAGAGGGGCTTTCATTCAGAGAGGCTTTCTAGATCCTATCTAGAGTAGATCACCTGCTGTTATTCTTAGCCACTTGTTTATATTTTTCACAGCACCTAGCACAACTTGCAGTTATTTTATTTAGAGATCTGTTTACTTGGGGGTGGGGTGTCTATGGGTATGTGTTGTGTGTGTCTTCTCCTATTCGAATGTGAGCTTTCTGAGGCAGGGAGCTCAATGGTCTTGTTCCCTGCAGCATCCCCTACTGCTGGGCTCAATACATATAGTTACTAAAGGAGATAATGAACAACTAGAGTTGTTCCTGGGGGTTCTAGTTTGGAGGTGATGGCATAGCCTTCAAATGAGAGCATAGACCAAGAGTCTAGATGTCTCAATCCATATGACATGCTTGGTGCCGTGTGCTGAGCCCTCTGTGCTTGGGGCTGCTCATTTGTGCTCAGCCCACAAATGGTCCCTGCACCTTGTCTTCAGCCCCATTTTATGCTTTTTGAACTCTTTCCTGAGCAAAGAAAAAGGAACTACATAGCCCGTGTCTACCACATCATACCCTAATTCAATTCTTTGCTCAGTGCTTTTACCAGCTAATATTTTCCTTTCATTATGTATGTGTATGTGTGTGTGTGTTTGTGTGTGTGTGTGTGTGTATTCTGACTCTCCTCATCAGAATATAACCTCTTTGAGGGCAGGGACCTTCACTTTCTTGTTTTCTGCTTTAGCCTTATGACTTATTTCAGTGTCTAGCAAACAATAGGGTGTTAATAAATACTAGTTGAATGGGTACATTGTTTTTGTTTAGTGTTTAATATGCCTCAGATGAAATCCACTGAGATAATTCTCTGCTTTTGTGTCTTTTGTGTTCCACCTTCTCTTTTTTCTTTTCTTTTCTCCTTCCTTCCTTCCTTCCTTCCTCTTTTTTTCTTTTTTTTAATTATACTTTAAGTTCTGGGGTACATGTGCAGAACGTGCAGGTTTGTTACATAGGTATACACGTGCCATGGTGGTTTGCTGCACCCATCAACCCGTCATCTACATTAGGTATTTCTCCTGATGCTATCCCTCCCCTAAGTCCCGACACTCCAACAGGCCCTGGTGTATGATGTTCCCCTCCCTGTGTACATGTGTTCTGAATGGGTACATTTTATCTAGCCCTCACTGCTTTGGCTCTGACCTGTAGGCTGGTTGTGTCCGTTAGTTCCTCAAGCTCAGACCTTTCTCCTAAGCTATAAACCTGGAAACATGAATACCTCTGGGACATTTCCCCCTTGCATGTCTCTTAGGCATCCCAAAAATAACTTTCCCTAAATTGACCTCATTTTCTTCTTTCATAAAGTAGCAGCTAGGAGACTGTATCCTGATTAAGGCCATCATTGGCATCCCCAAGAGCCCAGACCAGGTGTTGGCTTTCTGTCTCCCCTCTCCCCTCTCTCGACCTCTGCCACTCACCCTTTGGAATTATACTTCTTGAACTACCTCTGGGAACTTTCCCTTCTTTCCATCTCCAGCTTCACGGTTGTAGTTCAGCTTTTCATCACTGTTTACTTGGACCCTCTGGAGAGCAGTGTAACTGATCTCTTTTTCTTAACTCTCATCCTCTAAAGTTTTGCCAGAGTGACCTTCCTAAACTCTGATCGGATCATTCCCCTGCTCTTAACCCTGCATCAGTGTGTCACGTGAGTTTGCCTACCTTTTTCTCCATATTTCCATCTCACTAGAAGAATACTTTTGTAGAAGCCACCATGTATTGAGCACTTGCTGGGGGCTAAGCATGGTGCTAAATGCTTTACACCTACTATTCACTGGTAGCCTCCTGTCAAATTGTTACTTGTTTGCTTCCCTGCCTCCACATCAGCTCTTGCCAAATGCAATAGATGTTTGCTGAATAATTTAATGAATGATCCTATTTCTCAAGGAACGTTCAGTCTAAAGCTTGCAGCAATCAAGTAAATAATTGATTTCCTTGCACAAGGGAAGGGCCATCTGGCTCTTACTTAGGGAAGTAAGGAGAAGCTAAGCCTGATCCTCACTAGCCAAGTAACTTGGGCAACTCACTTCACCTACCTGTAACTCACTCTTTTGTTCATATATTGGTCTCTGAGGTCCCTTCTAGGCTCTGACAACTGGAAACTCTGAAAATGTAAGTTTATAATATTCTTGTAAAATGTTCTCTTTTCAAATTTGTACATTGAGATAGTAGAGAAGAGCAGAGGCAAGCAAAGGCAGGATTGCAGCATAGACCTATGGGCTTGGCCTCTGTGGCCCTGACTCTCTTCTGCTTAGATACCTGGCACTCTCAGCATATATCTGGGGCTTCAGGGCCCAGACCTGCTGCTCTGGGCAGTGGCCTAAGCCCCCAGCATTGCCCTTCTTCTCAGAGATGTGCATCTCCTCTCAGAAAAACTTTGAGGGTAGGAGCTGATAAACTACCTCTGTATAAGGTGCCATGGTCAATAATGGATTAATGTGTGGGCCTCCCAGAGATATTTGCCCAGAATAGACCGATGGAATGCAGGGACAGGCAGCCATCAGGAAACAGAAGTAGGGAATGTTTTGTTTTGTTTTTTTAATTTTTTTATCTGGGTAGGGAACATTTCTCTTTTGCCTTGTGGGAATTCACCACTTCTGCTTCTGTTTCACTGATCCTCTCTAGAATCTTTTTGGCATGTTCTATCAGATTTGCCTATGAGAGCTGCTGATCATTATCTGAGACAGTGCAGATAACCTTTCTCAGAGCCTTGGGATAGATACCTGGTGGCAGTGGTGGGCAGATTTCAGCAGGGAGCATGGCAGGGACTAAGCTTGGCAGGGCTAGTATTTCATGCAGTTGAGAACATAGGCAGGGTGGGGCTTCCCAGTGAGGGCCCTGGACTCTGAACCACAGGCAGCAGCAGCAGCAGCAGCACTGGGATCCCAATGCCAATGAAGATGTGGTCAGTCCATCTCTCTGGCCACATCCCTGAGCCTTGATCTACCCATCAGAGATGACACCTGGCCCATGTAGCCTGTGTGTATTTTGGTTAGCTGAGTGCTTGTCTCTTCTCTCCACCTGGGGAAGCTCTCAGAGGGCAGGGCCCATGCCTGGTTCACTCTTGTGTCTTTCCCAGATACCTCCAGAACCCAGTGTATCAGATCTCAATGAACATAGTGAATTATTACAGATTTTTTCTTCAGGTCCCCTTTATCAATTGCAGAGTCAGTAGCTCTCCTGTGAACATCCATGTAATAAATTCCTTCTAAGATTTAGAACCTCAAGGAAATTTTCTTTCTTATAAAACTAAAATTCTTCCTAAAAGAGGTAATATAATAGAAATAGTTCTTATCACTGGTTTTGGAGTTGGCAAACCCAGATCTAGCTCTTGGCTCTCTTGTTTACCAGCTTAGTGGCCTTCAGGAAGCTGCTGAATAATTTTTTCATCTGTAAAATGGGGATATTAATACATAGGGCACAACTGTTGTGATGAATACATTTGATACTGATATTAAAATTCTTATTGTAGCTGACTAGTGCATGGTGGATACTCAGAAAGTGAAAATGCTTTATCCCAATAGTTGTAAACTGGTGTCACCAACAACAGTAATAGGAATGTACATCTTGTTTCCAGTATTTCAATAAGCTTTATATTTACTCATGGTGGGGGTCATTCAAAACATTCTTTAATAAATGAGGTTGAAAGAGAAACACTAAAAACTTGTAGGCCTTGAAGATGGAAAATAATAAACATCATTGTTGGTGGACCAAGGCTGGGAAACATTAGTATAATCCACCCTATTGCTGTCCTTTACTTCACGGAAGTAGATTGTAAATTTAGTGCTTAGAACATGGTAATGATCTCATCCTGATTTATCTAGGACAATTATCTCTCCCTTTATATGATTTTGCCCTATTTTTATTTGCACTACTCTATGTACATTGCTATTGGTGTTTTTTATTGTAAGCAGTCTAGCATCTTTTAAGGAAGCCACTAGTCTATGAATCTATATGAACAAAAGCAAAAACAAAGACAAATAAAATCCCAAAGCACTCAAACCTAGGTTCTTATCATGAACCAAATAGATTCTTGGACAGTATTCATAGCCTGTCTTCAAAATGGAAATTTCCATATATGTTTTTGAAAACAGCATTTTGAACTTTCCTAAAAGCTTTAAATATAAATAATGTGATGTCGTAGAAAGAATGCTAGCCTGGGAATCAAAAAGATGGAGATCTTTTATTTCATTCTGTCACTGCCTGGTGGCGGTGTTTGTATTGGTGAGGGCTTAGTTTTAAAAAGGAATATCCTCTCTGGCTAGTTAAGCAAAAAAAAAAAAAAAAAAAAAAAAAAAAAAAAAAAAAAAGAATTTATTAAAGGAGCCTGGGTTGTTCACAGTGTCTTTGGAAGGGCTGGAGAAACAAGCTCAAGGCTGAACTATAGGAATAGTGCCCAAAACAGGGCTGTAGAACTTGTCTGATGAGAAAATGACCTCTGTTACCACCACCCATGACTCATTGCTGCACTTGCATTGCTGACAAGACCTCAATTTTACCACAGCCATAACTACCACTATTTCTGGCAATTGTCCTTTACCACCCCTGAAGGCTGGGCTCCTTTGACACCAAACATGGCCCACCCTGAGCTGCTTTTCTTCTGTTAATCCCTTCTGAGGCACAGTCTTAAGTAAGCTTCCCTGATTGGTAGAGAGCCTGGTTCACCTGCATATTTCTAACTGCAAGGAATTCTGGGAAATTGAGCTCTGACCTCTATGTTGGGGTGGTAGGAAACTTATGTGGGAATTTTCCCAAATATAGAAAGGCTATTTAAAAGATAGTCTTTGTAGAACGTTTCAGTTAGACAGGATGAATAAGTTCTGGAGATCTGGAGATCTATTGTACATCATGGTGACTATAGTGAATAATGATGTATTATATACTTAGATCGCTAAGAGAGTAGCTCTTAAATGTTCTCACCACAAAAAAGTAAGCGTGTGAGGTGATAGATATGTGAGTTAGCTTGAGTTAATTACTTCTAAATGAATATGTATATGAAAACATTACATTATGTGTTGTAAATATATACAATTTTATTTGTCAATTATACTTTAATAAAGCTGGGGGGAAATAAAACAAATAAAAGGTACACTTTTCATTTGCCATGAATATTGCAGGGATAGTAAATCCAAACCAACATGAGCCAAACAGGGAACACGAATATATGTTGACAACAGGGACTAAAGTCTTTATTTGTAACCAAACCAAGCAAAGCACCTACCTAGTTTTAGTACTTTGAAAATATTGTTTTGACTCGTCAAGCAGCCAAACAAGAGGCAAAGCCCTCCCCTACACTTGGCTACTTTTGCAATCTCTGATGAACTTTTCTGAGTTTCCATTGCCTTAAATGAAGGTCTTGGATTAAAAACAGGTTTATAGGTTGAAAGCTGGGAGTTATATTTTGTATGGCTTTTGTTTAATGTTTTTAAAATTAGGAGTTTAAACCTAAGAATATATATATCTGGTGCCTCTTGGAAAATAGAAATTGGACCCACATTTCTCTATGGCAACAATCTTTTGGGGGTGAATGGCACTCGCCCTCCTTAGACAGAGCCTGTTCTCTGCATTTCTTCTCAGTTTCCACAAGTCCTTATTGTCTCACACTAAGGCACTTTCTCCTATTTATCTTACATACCTACCCCAGTAGGTACTAGACTAGCTAATTCTTGGATTAGATCATATAAGGCGCCTCCCAGACATAAAATTCCATTATTTTGTTACTCTAGGTATTGTGGAAATAGGCATTTAGGAATCACTGTATAAATAGTTCAAAATAGAACTGAAGACTATTTTTTTTTTAAATTAGAATCCGAATATGAGTGTATACTTGGAAAATCCAAAGGAATCAATTTTAAAATGGTTAGAACTATTAAGAGTATTCAGGAAAGTAGCTGAATATAAGAAAGCTATATATAGAACAATAGCTTTACTTTATATCAGCAATAACTAGTTAGGAAGTGTTCTGAAAAGGGGAATACTATTTGCTGTAGCAACAAAAATGAAATATCTGGGAATAAATTGGATGAGAAGCATAAGACTAAAATGAATGCAATTTTTAAACTTGATATCTCTGAATGGGAAGACAATATTGTGAAAATTCTACTTTTCCAAATTTATAGATTTGAAGAAATTCCAATCAGAATTATACAGTAGGTTTTTGCTGTTGCTGTTGTTAGATTTGGTTTTGTTTAACAGGGTTAAGGGAGGTAAATTGACTGATTGATTATGAAGGTTAATCAAGAAGAATAAGGGGTTGAGAATATCCAATAAAATGTTGAAAGAATATTAAAATGTAGATACTAGAAAGGTATATGACTTACATACATTTGAAAACATTTTCTAGGAGAGATACAAAAATATCAGTGAAATACAGTGTAGAGTCCATAAAAGACCCATTTTTATGAACTTTCATGTAAGTATGGAGAATATTTCAAATCAGTAGAGAAAGAATGGATTATTAATAAAGATTTTGGTGACAGTCAACTAGAAAATGCCTTTATACACTTATTTTATGGTGGAGCACAGTTTCTTTCTTTTTTTTTTTTTTTTTGAGACGGAGTCTCGCTCTGTCGCCCAGGCTGGAGTGCAGTGGTGCGATCTCGGCTCACTGCAAGCTCCGCCTCCCGGGTTCACGCCATTCTCCTGCCTCAGCCTCTCCGAGTAGCTGGGACTACAGGCGCCCGCCACCACACCCGGCTAATTTTTTTGTATTTTTAGTAGAGACGGGGTTTCACCGTGGTCTCGATCTCCTGACCTCGTGATCCGCCCGCCTCGGCCTCCCAAAGTGCTGGGATTACAAGCGTGAGCCACCACACCCAGCCCAGTGGAGCACAGTTTCTAAAAGCCATAACGGAAAGATTATATTGACTACAGAAGAATTTTATGTCTCTCTGTAGCAAAAGATATCACAAACTTAAAAGACAAGGGACAGACTAAGAGAAAATATTTACAACCAGTGTAAGAGCCAGGGGATTAACATTAAGTACTTAAGAACGCCTATAAAATCAACAGATAAAAATGGATCAAAGGCAGGAATAGTTCACAGAAGAAATACAAATGGTCTTTAAACCTATGAAAAGATGCCCAATAATGACACAAATTGAAACAATGATGAACTATTATTTCCACTTACTATATTGGCAACATTTAAAAAGAAAAATATAACTGACTCCAGGTGAACATATGTGGTAACAGGTACTCTCATTTTCCACTGATGGGAGTTTAAATTGGTTCAGCATTTTGGAGGGCAGCCAGCAGAATGTGTCTAGTGTTTAGACTCTTACCTGGTAATTGCACTTGTAGAAATTTTTTATTTGAAAAAATTTGGACAGGTGGATTGATAAATATATATGTATGTGCATGCAAAATATTTATTGCAGTAAACTTTGTAATAGTAAACATTTGGAAAAATAAAATGCCCAACAATAGGGAAATAGTTGGATATATTCTATTGCATTAACTTCAGACAATATTTTTTAGCCATTAGAAAGAGGTAGACCACATATGCATACCAGAAAAATTGTTTGATGTATCAGTTAGGATTGTCTAAGTAATGCTGCAGTAACAACAACCCCTGAACCTCAGGGAATTAAATCAACCAAGGTTTATTGTTTGCTGACTTTATGTATCCATTGTGGTTGTCAGCGGAATTTTGTTCATAGTAGCCACTCAGAGACTGAGGCTGACAGAATAGCCACTACCTTGAATGTTCCCAGTCACATTGCCATAAAGGAAAGAGAATTTTGGAGGGTCAAGTACAACAAATTCTTAGTTGGAAAGAAATACATATCATTTACACTCTCAATTTATTGGCTAGCACTAGTCACAGGACCCCACTCATGTGCTCAGAAGAAGGAGGGAAACCAGATCGTGGTGAACAGCTATGAGTGGCTACCACATATGTGTTGTGCAGTTTTGTAGATAAAGCAAAATCCAGAAGTATGTTAATATCCTACTTATGCCAAAAATGTAAAATTTGTGTGTGCATGTATATTTATATAAATATTTCAAGGAATGTATATCCTTTGAAGAAATGCTAGCAGGCTATGCACCAAGCTATTAGTGGAGTATGCTTCATTCCTTGATTTTTAAACTTTTTTACAATGAGAAATTATTTTTTAAAACTTCAATTTATTCATTTATTTATTTATTTTTATTTATTTATTTTTTTATTATGCTTTAGGTTTTAGGGTACATGTGCACAATGTGCAGGTTTGTTACATATGTATCCATGTGCCATGTTGATTTCCTGCACCCATTAACTCATAACTTAGCACTAGGTATAACTCCTAAAACTTCAATTTAAATAAAATAAAACCCAAATAAAACCAAAAAGCCTGGGAAAAGAGCTTATGGAACATTTTTTCAGAAAGAACATTTTTTATTTCTTGCTTCAGTTTCCAGAAACAGCTAATGGCAGATGGTGGCAGAATGTTCTGAGCAAAAGTCAAGAGGCTTGGAATCATAGAGTAGCACACAGGTTGTTGAAGTTGATAATCTACCTACTCTGATTATTGACTACAGTTAAATAATTGTAATGTGCTTACTTAAAATTCTTATTTTAGGGGCCAAAATATTTTATGTTTATGCAATTACAAGGTTTCAGAGGTTTAAAGTTAAGTTTTGAGATGAAATAGTTTTTATAATTTTCAAATTCCTATCAAATTAGCATGTTTTACCCATTCATTTTCTCCAACATTTTATGAAAATTTTAAAACGATTGGAAAATTTGGCAAGATTAAACAGTGGACACCCCATATATACACCACTGTACCATTAACCTCTTACTTTATTTGCTTTATCACACATCTCTCTATTTATACATTCTTATATCCATCTATTAACCCATCTTAATTTTGGTGCATTTCAAAGAAAATCATAGATAACAGTTACCCCCCTCTAAATATTTTACCATGCTTATTATTTATAGTTTTTCTTTTGATGTAAAATTTATGTTCAATAAAATGCACAAACTTTATACATTTGCTGGGTTTTGACAAATGTACAGTTGTGCAACCCAGATCCCTATTAACACATAGAACATTACCATCACTCCAGAAAGTTCCCTCATGCTCCATCCTAGTCAATTCCTGTGCACATCTGCCATTCAAGAGGCAACTACTGCTCTCTTTTTTTCACTTCAGGTGCTTTTCTTTTTTTTAAACTATAGGTGGATTTTCTCTGTTCTAGAATTTCATATGAACGGAATTATACAGTGTGTACTCTTTTGTGACTTCTTTCATTCAGTATGATTTTGAGATTCATTCATATTATAGAGTGTATCACTAATTCCTTTATATTACTGAGTAGCATTCCATTGTATGAATATACCACCATTTGTTGATTCATTCCCCTGCCAACGGATAGCTGGGTTGTTTTCAGTTTGGGGCTAATATGAATAAATCTGGTCTGAATATTCCTGGCACAAATATTTTTGTAAACATGTGTTTTTATTTCTCTTGGTTATACCTAGGAATTGAATTGCTGGGTCATACATAAAGTAAGTGTGTGTTCAGTTTTTTGAGAAACTGCTAGACCTTTTATCAAAGTGGTTGTATCAGTTTACATTTCCAAGTCCACATTGTCAGTCTTTTGTGGTTGTTGCTTTCTGTGATCTGTTTAAGGTGTCTTCGGCTGGCTCAAAGTCGCCTAGGATAGTCTCCTATGTTTCCCTCCAGTAGCTTTATGGTTTTAGCTTTTGCTTTTAAGTCTATGACTTATCTCAAATTAAATTTTGTATATGGTGTGAAGTAGGGATCAAGGTTCATCTTAAATTCTTAAAATGCTTATTTGAAATTCTTATGTTATGGGCCAGTATATTTTATATTAAAGTAAAGAAAAAATAATTCTAGAGCTTTAGAATATAATTTTGAAATGGAAGAGTTTTCATAATTTTCAAATTCTTGTCTAATTACTGATGTCTTACCCATACTTTTTTTTCTTATTCTATGGTATAGTTTTGGCTGTTAAAATATCAAAATCGCGTTTGCAAAGGAAGCTAAAATACTGGCCTTTTATATTCTCTCAAATCTTATAGTTTTCAATAGTTTCCTTAGTAATACATTTGTATTTCTTGAAAACTGAAGTATTCTCACTAAAATAATATCCCAGTTAACTGAGGAATGCTGGATACCAATGATCTTATTAACTGAAAAAAAATATGGCAAACATAGAGTGGATTATATTTTCCAAAGATTGCTTCAACAGTATCTCCTATCCAACATGCGCCCCTATAATGTGAACTTGACCCTTATTCTTCTGAGGGATAGGGCTATGTCATTTCCCCTTGAATCTTTTTTAATTTACAATTTCTTATTTTTGTGGGTACATAGTAGGTGTATATATTTATGGGATACCTGAAATGTTTGGATACAGGCATGCAATGCATAATTATCACATCATGGAAAATGGGGCATCCCCTTAAGCATTTAACTTTTGTGTTACAAACAATCTAATGACACTCTAAGTTATTTTAAATATGCAGTTAAATTGTTATTGACTACAGTCACCCTGCTCTGCTATCAAATACTATCATTCATTCTATTTTTTTTGTACCCATTAACCATCCCCACCTGCTGCCCTCCCCTCTCCCCCACTACCCTTTCTAGCCTCTGATAAGCATCCTTCTACTCTATCTCCATGGGTTTGATTGTTTTGACTTGTAGATCCCACAAATAAATGAGAACATGTGATGTTTGTCGTTTGTACCTGGCTTATTTCACTTAACATAATGAGCAAATCTCATTCTTTTTTTTGACTGAATAGTACTCCATTGTGTATGAGTACCATATTTTCTTTATTTACTTACCTATTGGTGGACACTTACGTTTCTTCCAAATCTTGGCTTTTGTGAACAGAGCTGCAACAAATATGAAAGTGCAGATATCTCTTTGATATACTGATTTCTTTTCTTTTGGATATATACCCAGCAGTGGGATTGCTGGATCATATGGTAGCTCTGTTTTTAGTTTTTTGAGAAACCTCCAAACTGTTCTCCACAGTGGTTGTACTAATTTACATTCCCACCAACAGTGTAAAAGGGTTCTCTTTTCTCCACATCCTCTCCAGCATTTGTTATTGCCTGTCTCTCGGGATATGAGCCATTTTAACTGGGGTGAGATGATACCTCATTGTACTTTTGATTTGCATTTATCTGATGATCAGTGATGTTGAGCATCTTTTCATATGCCTGTTTGCCACTTGTATGTCTTCTTTTGAGAAATGTGTATTCAAATTTTTTGCCGATTTATAAATCATATCATTAGATTTTTTCTGTATAGAGTTGTTTGAGCTCCTTATATATTCTTGTTATTAATCCCTTCTCAGATGGGTAGTTTGTAGATATTTTCTCCCATTCTGTGGCTTGTCTCTTCATTTTGTTGATTGTTTTCTTTGTTGTGAAGAAGCTTTTTAACTTGATGTGATCCCATTGGCCCATTTTTGCTGTAGTTGCCTGTGCTTGTGGGGTATTACCCAAGAAATCTTTGCCCAGCCTGATGTCCTGGAGAGTTTCCCAATGTTTTCTTGTAGTAGTTTCATGGTTCGAGGTCTTAGATTTAAGTCTTTAATACATTTTGGTTTTATTTTTGATTTGATATGGTGAGAGATAGGGGTCTCATTTCATTTTTTTGTATATGGATATCCAGTTTTCCCAGCACCATTTATTGATGAGACTATCTTTTCCCCAGTGTATGATCTTGGCACCTCCCTTGAATATTGAGTGGGCTTGTGATTCACATATAACAAATAGAATATGACAGAAGTAATGCTGCGTGACTTCCAAGGCCAAGTTAGAAAAGATGCAGGTTGTGCATTGTCTGCTATGACACTTCCCTTTGGAGCCTGAGCTACTGCCTGTGTTAAGAGGTCCTGCCACCTTGAGGCTACTATGTTATGAAGAAGCCCAGGCTACACGGAGAAACCAACCACATGTGGGTGTTAATTTGATTGAGAGCCCCAGCTGATATCTCAGCTAATGGCCCTTGTCATGCATAATTCAAGCCTCTAGTTATAAAATCTTCCAAGTTAAAGCTCCAGACATTTTTTTTTAAATTTTATTATTATTATACTTTAAGTTTTAGGGTACATGTGCACAATATGCAGGTTGGTTACATATGCATACATGTGCCATGCTGGTATGCTGCACCCATTAACTCGTCATTTAGCAATAGGTATATCTCCTAATGCTATCCCTCCCCCTCCCCCCAACCCACAACTGTCCCCAGTGTGTTATGTTCCCCTTCCTGTGTCCATGTGTTCTCATTGTTCAATTCCCACCTATGAGTGAGAACATGCAGTGTTTGGTTTTTTGTCCTTGCGATAGTTTGCTGAGAATGATCATTTCCAGCTTCATCCATGTCCCTACAAAGGACATGAACTCATCATTTTTTATGGCTTCATAGTATTCCATGGTGTATATGTGCCACATTTTCTTAATCCAGTCTATCATTGTTGGACATTTAGGTTGATTCCAAGTCTTTGCTATTGTGAATAGTGCTGCCATAAACATACGTGTGCATGTGTCTTTATAGCAGCATGATTTATAATCCCTTGGGTATATACCCAGTAATGGGATGGCTGGGTCAAACGGTATTTCTAGTTCTAGATCTATGAGGAATCACCACACTGACTTCCACAATGGTTGAGCTAGTCTACAGTCCCACCAACAGTGTAAAACTGTTCCTATTTCTCAAAAACACAGCAAAATCCAGCAGCAGTATTCTAGAATCCTTTTTGAAGGACAAAACTTCATACCCTAGAAGAAGTGTTCTGGAAACGTATGTGAGGTCCAAACACTCAGAACTCAGCAGCAGGTTTCTGGAAACCTTTGTGAGGGACAAAGACTTAGAACCCAGCAGCAGTGTTCTGGAATCCTTTGTCAGGGACAAACACTCTGAACCCAGCCACTGTGTTCTGGAATCCTATGTGAGGGACAAACACTGAGAAACCAGCCACTGCGTTGTGGAATCCTATCTGAGGGACAAACATTCAGACACCCGTAGATGTTATCTAGAATCCTAAGTGAGGGACAAACACTGAAAACACAGTAGCAGCGTTCTGGAATCCTATGTGAGGGACAAACACTCAGAACCCAGATACTGTGTTCTGGAATCCTATCTGAGGGACAAACTTTCAGACACCCGAAGAAGTGTTCTGGAATCCTATGTGAGGGACAAACACTCTGAACCCAGCCACTGTGTTTTGGAATCCTATGTGAGGGACAAACATTCAGACACTCGTAGATGTGTTGTGGAATCCTATGTGAGGGACAAACCCTCAGAAATCAATGGCAGTGCTCTGGTATCTTTTGTGAGGGACAACACTCAGAAACCAGCCCAGCAGCGGTGTTCTGGAGTCCTATGTGAGGGATAAACATTCAGACACTCCCAGATGTGTTCTAGAATCCTACATGAGGGACAAACCCTCGGAAAACAGTAGCAGTGCTCTGGAATCCTTTTCGTGGGATAAACACTCAGAACCCAGCAGCAGTGTTCTGGAATCCTTTGTGAGGGCAAACACTCAGAACCCAGCAGCAGTGTTCTGGAATCCTTTGTGAGGGACAAACATTCAGAATCTCGTAGCAATGCTCTGGAATCATATGTGAGGAACAAACACTCAGAACCCAACAGCAGTGTTCTGAAATCCTATATAAGGGACAAACACTAAGAAACAGCAGCAGCGTTCTGGAATCCTATGTGAGGGACCAACCCTCACAACCCAGAAGCAGTGTTCTGGAATCCTATGTGAGGGATCAACCCTCACAACCCAGAAGCAGTGTTCTGGAATCCTATGTGAATGACAAACACTCAGAACCCAGCAGCAGAGTTCTAGAATCCTTTGTGAGGGACAAACACTCTGAACCCAGCAGCAGTGTTCTAGAATCCTATGTGAGGGACTAACATTCGGAATCTCGTAGCAGAGTTCTGGAATCGTAGGTGAGGGACACTGAACCCAGCAGCAGTGTTTTGGACTCCCATGTGAGGGACAATCAATCAGAAACGAGGAGCACATTTCTGGAATCCTATGCGAGTAAGAAACAATCAGAACCCAGCAGCAGTGTTCTAGAATCCTTTGTGAGGGACAAAATTTGAAACCCTCGAATAAGTGTTCTGGAAACATATGTGCGGGCCAACTACTCAGAACCAAGGAGCAGGGTTCTGAAATCCTATGTGAGGGACAAACTCTCTGAACCCAGCCACTGTGTTCTGGGATCCTATCTGGGGGACAAATATTCAGAGACTCCTAGATGTGTTCTGGAATCCTGTGTGAGGGACAAACCTTGAGAATCCAGCAGCAGTGCTCTGGAATCCTTTGTGAGAGACAAACACTCAGAACCCAGCAGCAGTGTTCTGGAGCAACATTCAGAACCTCGTAGCAGGGTTCTGGAATCCTTTGTGATGGGCAAACATTCAGAACCTCGTAGCAGTGTCTGGAATCCTAAGTGAGGAACAAACACTCAAAACACAAGTAGCAGTGTTCTGGAATCCTTTGTGCAGGACAAATACTCAGAACCCAGCCACTGTCTTCTGGAATCCTATCTGAGGGACAAAGATTCAGACACCCGTAGAAGTCTTCTGGAATCCCATGTGAGGGACAAATATTCAGAAAAATGTAGCAGTGTTCTAGAATCCTATGTGAGGGACAAACTCTCAGAACCCAGCCACAGTGTTCTGGAATAATATGTGAGGGACAAATCCTCAGAACCCAGGAGAAGTGTTCTGGAATCCTATGTGAATTATAAACAGGCAGAACACTGTGGCAGTGTCTGGAATCCTATGGGATGGACAAACACCCAGAACCCAGCAGCAGTGTTGCAGAATCCTTAGTCAGAGACAAACACTCAGAACCCAGCAGCAGCGTTCTAGAATCCCTTGTGAGGGACAAACACTCAGAATCCAGCAGCAGTGTTTTAGAATCCTTAGTGAGAGACAAACACTCAGAACCCAGCAGCAGTGTTCTAGAATCCCTTGTGAGGGACAAACACTCAGAATCCAGCAGCAGTGTTCTAGAATCCTTTGTGAAGGACTAATATTCAGAACCTGGTAGCAAAGTTCTGGAATTGTAGGTGAGGGATAAACACTCTGAACCCAGCAGCAGTGTTTATGAATCCCATGTGAGGGATAAACACTCAGAACCCAGGAGCAGGGTTCTGGAATCCTATTTGAGTAAAAACAATAAAACCTAGCAACAGTGCTCTAAAATACTTTGTGAGGGACAAAACTTCAGACCCCCAAAGAACTGTTCTGGAAACATGTGTGAGGGACAAACACTCAGAACCCAGCAGCAGTGTTCTGGAATCCTTTGCGATGGGCAAACATTCAGACCCTCAAAGCAGTGTTCTGGAATCCTACGTGAAGGACAAACACTCAGAACCCAGCCACTGTGTTCTAAAAATCCTATTTGATGGACAAACATTCAGAAAACCTTAGAAGTGTTCTGGAATCCTAAGCGAGGGACAAACACTTAAAACACAGTAGCAGCATTGTGGAATCCTATGTGAGGGACAAACATTCAGAAACAAACTACTGTGTTCTGGAATCCTATCTGAAAGACAAACATTCAGAACTTCGTAGCAGTGTTCTGGAATCCTAAGTGAGGAACAAACCCTCTGAACCCAGCAGCAGTGTTCTGGAATCCTATGTGAGTGACAAACATTCAGAACCCACCAGCAGTGTTCTAGAATCCTCTGTGAGGGACAAACATTCAGACCCTCGAAGCAGTGTTCTGGAATCCTATGTGCGGGAGAAACATTCAGAACCCAGCAGCGGTGTTCTGGAATATTTTGTGATGGGCAAACATTCAGACTTCCGTAGCAGCGTTCTGGAATCCTAAGTGAGGGACAAACACTCAAAACCCAGCAGCAGTGTTCTGGAATCCTTTGTGATGGGCAAACATTCAGACCCTCGTAGCAGTGTTCTGGAATCATATGTGAGGGACAAACACTCAAAACACAATAGCAGCGTTCTGGAATCCAATGTGAGGGACAAACACCGAGAACCCAGACACTGTGTTCTGGAATCCTATCTGAAGGACAAACATTCAGATACCCGCAGAAGTGTCCTGCAATCGTATGTGGGGATCAAACACTCAGAACACTGTGGCAGCGTTCTGGAATCCTATGTGAGGGACAAACACTCAGAACCCAGCAACAGTGTTCTGGAATCCTATGTGAGGGACAACACTCAGAACTCAGCAGCATTGTTCTGGTGTCCTATGGGATGGACAAACCCTCAGAAGCTGGCAGCACTGTTCTACAATCCGTTGTGAGAGACACTCTTTTAGAACCTCATAGCAGTGTTCTGGAATACTAAGTGAGGGACAAACACTCTGAACCAGGCAGTAGTGTTCTGGAATCCTATCTGAGGGAGAATCATTCAGACAATCTTAGACAGCTTCTGGAATCCTATGTGAGGGACGAACAGTCAGAACATAGCCACTGGGTTCTGCAATCCTATCTGAAAGACAAACATTCAGACACTCATAGCAGTGTTCTGTACTCCTTTCTGAGGGACAAACCCTCGCAGCCCCACAGCACTGTTATGGAATCCTATGAAAGTGACAAACACTCAGAACCCACCTGCAGTTTTCTAGAATCCTTTGTGAGGGACAAAGATTCAGACCCTCAAATAAGTGTTCTGGAAACTCATGTGTGGGACAAACACTCAGAACTCAGCAGCAGGTTTCTGGAATCGTTTGTGAGTAAAAAACCAACAGAACACACCAGTAGTGTTCTAAAATCCTTTGTGAGGCATAAAAATTCACACCCTCGAAGAAGTGTCCTAGAAATGTATGGGAGGGCCAAACACTCAGAACCCAGCAGCAGTGTTCTGGAATCCTATGAGAGGGACAAACACTCTGAACCCAGCAGCAGTGTTCTAGAATCTTTTGTGAGGGACAAACATTCAGAACATCCTAACGGTGTTCTGGAATCCTATGTGAGGGACAGTGTGAACCCAGCAGCAATGTTCCAGAATCTCCACTGAGGGACAAACACTCAGAAGCAGACAGCAATGTTCGGGAATCCTATGTGAGTGACGAACACTCTGAATCCAGCAGCAGTGTTTCTAGAATCCCTTTTGAGGGACAAAACTTCAAAACCCTCGAATAAGTGTTCTGCAAACGTATGTGAGGTCCTAACACTCAGAACCGTTGTAGCAGGTTTCCAGAATCCTTTGTGAGGGACAAAGACTTTGAACCCAGCAGCAGTGTTCTGGAATCCTTTGTCAGGAACAAAACACTCTGAACCCAGCCACTGTGTTCTGGAATCCTATGTGAGGGACAAAAACTCACAACCCATCCACTGCGTTCTGGAATCCTATATGAGGGACAAACATTCAGAAGCCAGCCACTCTGTTCTAGAATCCTATCAGAAGGACAAACATTCAGACACCCAAATAAGTGTTCTGGAATCCTATGTGAGGGACAAACACTCAGAACAGTGTAGCAATGTTTGGAATCCTCTATGAGGGACAAAAACTCTGAACCCAGCCACTGTGTTCTGGAATCCTATTTGAGGGATAAACATTCAGACATTCTTAGATGTGTTCTGGAATCCTATGTGAGGGACAAACCCTCAAAAACCAGTAGCAGTGCTCTGGAATCCTTTGTCAGGGACAAACACTGAGAACCCAGCAACAGTGTTCTGGAATCTTTGTAAGTGACAAATATTCAGACACTCCTAGATGTGTTCTGGAATCCTATGTGAGGGACAAACCCTCAGAAACCAGTAGCAGTGCTCTGGATTCTATAGTGAGGGACAATCACTCAGAACCCAGCAGCAGTGTTCTGGAATCCTTAGTGAGGGACAAACACTCAGAACCCAGCAGCAGT